>NC_083381.1:23292500-23601875 GCF_031755915.1 Ziziphus jujuba | reverse complement strand
AAATGGATAGATTATTTAGATCTAATTCTTCTACTAGTTCTAGATTAAGTACTAGCTCTAGGTCATCACTTACTGGAAATCAAATACCAGACATAATTAATGAAGAACATTATAGTTTCACATCTAATGAATCCATCAACCCCGATTGGAACATTCCTTCAGTTTCCCCTAGTGAAATCTACCACCATAAAACTTGGTCTTTATCCTCATTTAAAAGTGAATCACATATTAAAACTGTTGAACAAGTTTACACAATCAATAGAGATCATGAAACCTGCCAGTTAATTACCAAATCAAACATAAATCAACATTTAAAAGATGGTCATAATATTTTAACCAACACTGAGCTCATCTCCCAATCTGATGATGGATCAGTTAGGATCACCTTTGATAGACATCCTAGATCTAATCAACCCTTAGGAGAAACCTCCTCCGTTATGTGGTGATTCAGCTCCTTTATATAGGCAAAGGAGGGTTTGCAGTGCATGTGCAGCTCTTATTGATTGAAATGATTCGATTGTGTGAACAGTTGATTGAACAATGATTGAACAGTGCTCTGTCGGTGAATAGTTGATTTGAACAGTGATCTACTTTCGGCTCCTTTTACTGTTCATGAATAGTGATTGAACAGTAAGTCTCGTGATCTGTCTGATTGATGGAATTTTGAAAGTAACTCTGTACTGTCAGGGATTCCTGATGTTGAGTATGACTCAGGCTTCCAACATGTTGTTGATGTTGTGATCTTCTTCGTCACCAAACTGGTAAGTATCGTCTTCATCTTGGTCAATTTCTATGTCTTCATCTGATTCTTGATTATTGTCTGTATTAATGATTCTTTGATTTGTGAACATTTTATAATAAATAGCAGCAAGGTCTGGATACATTGTTTTGTAATGAAAGGATGTGAATACATCATTCCATACATAACGGAATCCATGATGTAAATATAATTTTGTATATTGATTTTCTTTTGCTAAAAAATATTTTTGAGTAATGTGTTGGAGATTAAAGTTGTCTCCATACACGGCAGCTCTCCAATGGCGTAATTGTCTTGTGATTGGATTGGAACATCTTCGTATCTGTTCGTCTTGGCGGAAATGATTAGTAGCATATTTTGATTTTTCAAAAGTGATTAGGTGGCGAGCTGGTTCCCATCCATGGATCCATTCTGGTGGAGTGGATGTGATGTGAGCAGCAATATATCCTTGTTGTTTTAATTGTGCTAAATGGTGAGGTAAGAAAAGGCAGGTGATGGCCATTTTGATTAGTTCAGTGCAGTTTTGGGCTTGATCTGTATGGGTGAATATAATGGTACCAACTAATCCCCAGTCAAAAAGGGTGGCCCAAGTGATTGTTTTATTTTGGAAAATAAAGTTGTGGAAAGTTGGGGCATATAGGCCAACACGGTGAATAGCATAACTGATTTGGTGTGGACAGCCAACATGATTAAGGGGAATAGTTTCAGGGTCACATGTGGTACATTTGATATTGGAAGGATGCAAAGCAGCTTCCGTATATACATACATACCACGGGAACAAGTATTGGGTGATTGGATAAATGATCGTAACATTTTTTGGAGGAAATTGAATTCATCATAAAATTATTTTCTTTTGATTTTCCAAATACGGGAAATAATATCACTGGGTAAACCAGCTTGGTGTAGCCATTGATTAGGATAGAAAAAGATACGGACAGGGTTCCATGGTAAGGTGGAATTTTTGATTAAAGGATAAGGATTATTGATGAGAATGTTGGAAGTTTGATTGGAATGGCTGGTAGAGGCTTAATTTTGATTAAAAGGTTGGTTCTGTTTTTTGGTCCAATAATCTAGATCGTTTTGGAGGTGATTAATGTGGAGTTGATGGATGGCATTATTATGAAGTAAGGTTTGGATTTGGTGTTCAAGGCATTGATTTTTATGGTTGAGTTCACAAACTCGGAATTCTAAGGGATGATCTAGGTAAGGATTATTGAGAAGATCCAGGGGGTCTTGGTTTTGAATAATTGGATTATTGGGATGTTGTGGGTTGACAACAACAGTGATTGGTCGAGGATGGTTATATTGCATTTTTTGGGCTGATTGGGAACTAGAGGTTGGAGTAGAAATGATTTTTTGGACGGAACGGAGAGTTTTGGAAAACTCTGGATCCATTCTGACCCAAGGGTGAATAAAGGCTTTAGGACCTAATTCTCTATGGGTGATTTCAAGGGCTTCATGGAGACTGTAATAGCCTCGGTATTGGGTATTGATTTGGCCTACTATTTCATGGGCTATTTGGGACCAGGTTTTATAAAGGCCAGGGTTTGGGCCTGTGAATAAGATATAATAGGAATAGTATTTACTATCGGGCTTTTGTTTGATTGATTGTAAATAAAAACAAAGGTTATCTGAATAAAATCTGTTTTTTCTTCTGGTGATTCAAAATGGGCTTTATTCCAAATAGAATTGATTAATGCTCTTTGGGGGGTATCTAGTTCAAATTGGGTTGGGAAATTCTTTTCAGAATTTTCTCCACTCCAAATTGGAACAGAAGTGCTGTTGATGATCATGTAGCCGCTTGGGCGAGACATGCTGTAATGAAAATGATTAGAGAAAAGATATTTGGAAAAAATGCAGATATTGGAGAAATATGCAAAAAATAAATTTTTAATTATTGGAAATATATGAATGAAGGACTGAGACAAGGTAAGATAAGAAGAATAAAGGAAAGGAGGATGATAGATTTGGATTTGATTAAGCTGTTTTGAGATGGATTGATCTTGAAGAATCTGGACATTATTTGATTGAAGCAAGAAATCAAATTTGATTTTTTCACCTGAAGGGTGACTGATGATTCCATCATTGTTTGTGATGAATGGGTACAATAGAGAAAGGAAAGGGATTCCTAGGATGACTTGATCTGTCATATTTTTAATAAGGACAAAAGAGGTTGTATAACAAATTTTATTATGACAAATTTGGACTTGATTAATTTCATATTGTAAATCCATTTTACTACCATTGGCTAAATTTAATTTTTCTTTTGTTTTGGTATAATATTGATTAGGGATAAGGCTTTCATGAATACAATTTAAATCTGCACCTGAGTCTAAAAGGGCTATGGTTGTTAATTGAAAATCTTTAATGATTATGGTGATTTTGATATGCCATTTTCTAAGTTTGATTTTTTGAATTGAAGCGAGACAATTATCGCGGGAAGATCCTTCTTCCTGTTCATCAGGTTGATTAGGACTAAGATTATGGGGGTTATCTTAAATAAATTGTAATCGATGTTTGATTAAATGGTTTTCCATTTTTAATTCTTTAATTTCAGACTTGATTGTTTTAATTTCTGTTTGTAAATCTTGAATAGTTATGTTTTTATTTTTGGATTTATTAAATGTTTGTAATGCTTCTGTTAAACATATTTTTTGAGTACTTTTATTATGTTGATTTGTTTCTTTGTGATTATCAGTTATTATCTTTTTATATTTTTTCATGTATTCGATTCTTTCATCAGGATTTTCTAATTTACTAAGCAATTCTAAGATTATATCTTCATCTTCTGTGGAATTAGTTAAGACACTAAGTGATTGATTACAACAGGTATCTAGACAACAAGCATCTAAACATCCTAAAGTAATTTTAGGGTTATCTGTGTCACCAGTGGATTCAATGTGAATACTTGATTCGTCAGAACTTGATTCAGTGTAAATATTATTTTCACTATGTTCACTATCGGTGTTGTGTATTCCTAAAACATTGATTAAGTTTTGTTTTTGATCTTTTGAGATCTCTAATTGTTTGATTGTTTGCTTAACTTTGCATTGGTTAGCAAAATGACCAAATTTATTACATTTAAAGCATTTGGTTTTTGTTTTATCTGTGGATTCTTTTTTATGCTTATTTGATTTATAAACTTTATCAGGATTAGGTTTATTAAACTAATGAGTTTTGTAATAAGGTTTTCTAAAAGATTTCTTATGAGACTTGTTTTTTATTTTGTTTCTCCTAGAAGGTGCTATTGTAGACAGACCGTATTGTTGACAAAAGTTTCCTAATTCATATTTAGTTTTCTTTTTATCATTATTTAATTGATTAGCTATTTTCATATCAGTGCACATTTTTAATCCTTCTTTTTTTATTATTGAAACTATATCTCCATAAGTTAATGAATCGTAGTCTATATGACCACTATCATTACTTAAGACATTTCTGATTTTTTAAGCAAATAAATGGGGTAGACCATTAATACACCACATGTCCATGGTTGCTAATAGTTATTTAACTAATCAAAACCTTCCCCAACCTGAAATTGTCGAATTACTAATCACATGTTTTACCGGTACTGTAACACCCCGTCCCGAACCATGTCGGAAATTTTTGCACGTTGACCGAGGTTGACCGTTGACCAAGGGGTCAAAAGTTGACTTTTTGATCCGGTTGGAATTCTAGGTTGACTGAGGTACCGTTACGAAGTACACGTTGGCACGAGTTCGTAGACTGGTAGCACGTTGAAAACGGAGCTACGGTTTGAAAGTTTTGAGCAAAACAAGTTGAGGTCCAAACTGTCCAAGGGGTACCGGGGTTGACGTTTTATTCATGCAAGGCTGAGCATTGACTCATGCATGGTTGTGAAGTGCTCGTCGATACGAGTCCGTAGACTAGCGGCACGTCCGATTTGGACATGTGGTTTGAAAGTTATGGACCTGTAAAGTTTTTCAAATACCGTATTATTTTAATATTATTTTTACACGCATAACGAGGTGCCACGTGTGACTTAATGAAGGTGACCATGTGTCACCATGGTGAAATGCCACATGTCAACCATGTGTAAAATAAAATTATTTTTATTATTATTTTAAATAATAATATTAGTATTTAATTATTTTTATATATATTTTATTTCTTTTTCTTTTCCTTTTCTTTTCTTTTTCTTTTTCTTTTTATTTTCTTTTCCCCACGTGGGAAAACACCATTTCTTTCTTTTTCTTTTTCTTTTTCTTTTTCTTTTTTTTTCTTTTTTCCCTTCTTCTTCCCCGAGCATGAAAACACACACACACAGCTTGTTTTCTCCCACCGACCGTCCCTCTCTCTCTCCTGTGTTTTCAAATTCCGGCCACCTACACAGTACACGCGCTGGCCAGTGACGTGCGGAAGGAGTAGGCGAGCTTGGCCGCCAATCGGGCTGGAGAAGCCGCCGGCCGCCGGATTTTCTCTCTCCTCTTTTCTTGTGTTTTCCGGCCAACCCACTCCCAATTGAGCCTCCTCTCCCCCTATTTTGGGTCCCCTGAATCCAAAAATGGCCTCCAATCCCAAAAATTCGAAACTGTTTGAAAGATTCCTCAAGATCAAAACCGGCCGAACCTTTCCGGCCAAATTCCGGCCACCTTCGGCGGAATTGGGGTCGATGGAAACCGGATTTGTGATCCTCGTCCCACGAGCTTCGATTCGGTATATTATTCGACCATTTTGGTTAAAATTTGTGTTTGACTCCCCGGGTACCGGGTATTATTTACCCGATTAAAATATTAATTTATTTGTCTGTGAATTTTGTTCTAGGAGCACCGGTGAGTCGTAGAATTGATTCCGTGGTGGATCATGGGTTAATTGCGTGCTCCAGGTGAGTGACCCACCTTTAAAAATATCTTTGGGGTAATTAATTGTATTTATGTGGTATTAATTTTATATCTGTAATTTATGCTCAAATGGCGTATTTTAAATATAATCGGGAAAAAAATATTATTTTATATATATATTTACCATTGGTAATAAATGGAAATTTTGGGATCATTAAGAAATTCCCGATTATTATTTTATGGTGATTTAATTATGAATTATATTGTTGTTTAATTTATTATGCATGAGCAAAGTGAATTTTGGTGGTATTCGTACGTAGTTTTAAATTTGATTTTCCGGGCATAATTGGGTTAAATATTTTACGAAAATATTTGGTTATATTTTATAAATTATGCCCGCGGTATTTTTATGGTTGCATTTCGTATTTCGAGAAAATTGTGGTTTGTTGTTATCGCTGTTTCGTACCGGGTTGTTTAAATAAAAATATGTGGGATGGTGTTTTGTGAACATATGGTATACTTCCCACGGTGGTTTTTGGAAAAACGGTATGGTTGGTTACTTATGTTTATTTTTAGACGCACTCATACAGTATTGGTGTTCTGGTGTATGGTGTATGGACACGTGGTTTAGCACGCGGTTATTATGTGGTTTAGCGTGCGGTTATTACTTCACCCGTGAGTTGCCATTGGACCGTGGGCAGGCAAGGTTATTGTTGTGCACAACCGCCCCCCTCCTTGGCCGGGTGATGGTTTTTTTAGCAGTCGGTACTGTCGGGACGCCGAAGTGACCGCTGCAGGTTTCTCTCTTTAACCCCCCGCCAGTCGGTGCTCGGGACGCTGGGTATCGGAGGGCATCACCGGTATATGGTGTGAGCGTCAGGTGTAATTGTCGATGTAAATTGCAAATAATGTTTTAAACCCCAAAGATGTTCTAAAATTATTTATTATAATTTATTGCAGTTTATTTATATTTGGGGTATTTATTTGTTTATTTGTTGTTTATTAATTTGTTTGGTTCCTTGGTTTTTGGGAAGTACGTACAAGGGTTTTGTGAAAATGTTTTAAAAAGGGGAACTTTTCCAACCGAGAGAATTGTAAGGGTTTTGAGAGAAATTATTATTTTCCAATTAATTATTATCTATCTACTGTATTACTGTGGTATTATATTGTATAGTAGATAGGGTCACTCACTGAGATGATTAGCATCTCACACTCTTAAATTCCGTTCCCCTAGGTCCAGGTTGGAGACGTTGATTGTCCGGGGCGAGCCCAACGTCTCAGTTCGTTGCCAAAGGTTCAAGCAGTTTTTCTTCCCTTTTTCCTCTTGAACTTGTATTGTTTCTTTATCCGTCATTTTATAAATTCCACATGTAACTGTATAATGCTCTGTATACTGTATTGGACGTGTTGTTGTTTTTAATGCACTGGGTTGCTGCTGTTGTTTTATTTTGAAGTGCTGCAATTTGTGGAACAATTTGTAGTTTGTGGGAGGAATAAGGGGATGTTTTTAGAAGTGTGTTTTCAGTGCAGGTAATTTGTGGTAAGTAAATCCCTTAGGGGAGGTGCTGCCGGATTTTCCGTTGGAAGGTTCGGTGGTATTTTCCTGGGATCAGGGCTGTCTAGGGTTCCGGGGAAGGAATTCTGGACGGGTCCTGACAGGTACTTTTCACTACTGGTGGGAAAAACATTTAACAGATCAATCTAAATTAGAAATCATTCATGCAGTTAAACTAGATGAAGAAGGATTCCCCATATTTGATGAATCAATAGGTCAAGGTGTCCCAGATGGTGTCAATACCTTATTAGCCACAATCATTAGATATTTTATAGGTACCCCTACAGCTGTCACCGAAAGAATTCACAGTCAATTAACCAATTTACATTGTCCCACTCTTAGTGATTTCGAATGGTATGTACAAACATTTACCACTGGAATCATGATGAGAGATGATAGTAATCAGCCTTTTTGGAAAGAAAAATTTATTAATGGTCTACCCCAATTATTTGCTAGAAAAATAAGAAATGTCTTAAGTAATGATAGTGGTCATATAGACTACGATTCATTAACTTATGGAGATATAGTTTCAATAATCAAAAAAGAAGGATTAAAAATGTGCACTGATATGAAAATAGCTAATCAACTAAATAATGATAAAAAGAAAGCTAAATACGAATTAGGAAACTTTTGTCACCAATATGGTCTATCTACACTAGCACCCTCTAGGAGAAACAAAATCAAAGAACAATCCCATAAGAAACCTTTTAGAAAACCTTATTACAAAACTCATAAGTTTAATAATCCTGATAAATTTTATAAATCAAATAAACATAAAAAAGAATCAAAAGATAAAACAAAAATCAAATGTTTTAAATGTAATAAATTTGGTCATTTACTAATCAATGTAAAGTTAAACAAACAATCAAACAATTAGAAATACCAGAAGATCAAAAACAAAACTTAATTAATGTCTTAGGAATACACAACACTGATAGTGAACGTAGTGAAAACAATATTTACACTGAATCAACTTCTGACGAATCAAGTATTCACACTGAATCCACTAGTGACACAGATAACCCTAAAATCACTTTAGGATGTTTAGATGCTTGTTGTCTAGATACCTGTTGTAATCAATCACTGAGTGTCTTAACTAATTCCACAGAAGATGAAGATATAATCTTAGAATTGCTTAGTAAATTAGAAAATCCTGATGAAAGAATCGAATACATGAAAAAATATAAAAAGATAATAACTGATAATCACAAAGAAACAAATCAACATAATAAAAGTACTCAAAAAATATGTTTAACAGAAGCATTACAAACATTTAATAAATACAAAAATAAAAACATAACTATTCAAGATTTACAAACAGAAATTAAAACAATCAAGTCTGAAATTAAAGAATTAAAAATGGAAAACCATTTAATCAAACATCGATTACAATTTATTCAAGATAACCCCCATAATCTTAGTCCTAATCGACCTGATGAACAGGAAGAAGGATCTTCCCGTGATAATTGTCTCGCTTCAATTCAAAAAATCAAACTTAGAAAATGGCATATCAAAATCACCATAATCATTAAAGATTTTCAATTAACAACCATAGCCCTTTTAGACTCAGGTGCAGATTTAAATTGTATTCATGAAAGCCTTATCCTTAATCAATATTATACCAAAACAAAAGAAAAATTAAATTCAGCCAATGGTAGTAAAATGGATTTACAATATGAAATTAATCAAGTCCAAATTTGTCATAATAAAATTTGTTATACAACCTCTTTTGTCCTTATTAAAAATATGACAGATCAAGTCATCCTAGGAATCCCTTTCCTTTCTCTATTGTACCCATTCATCACAAACAATGATGGAATCATCAGTCACCCTTCAGGTGAAAAAATCAAATTTGATTTCTTGCTTCAATCAAATAATGTCCAGATTCTTCAAGATCAATCCATCTCAAAACAGCTTAATCAAATCCAAATCTATCATCCTCCTTTCCTTTATTCTTCTTATCTTACCTTGTCTCAGTCCTTCATTCGTATATTTCCAATAATTAAAAATTTATTTTTTGCATATTTCTCCAATATCTCCATTTTTTCCAAATATCTTTTCTCTAATCATTTTCATTACAGCATGTCTCGCCCAAGCAGCTACATGATCATCAACAGCACTTCTGTTCCAATTTGGAATGGAGAAAATTTTGAAAAGAATTTCCCAACCCAATTTGAACTAGATACCCCCCAAAGAGCATTAATCAATTCTATTTGGAATAAAGCCCATTTTGAATCACCAGAAGAAAAAACAGATTTTATTCAAGCCCTAGATAACCTTTGTTTTTATTTACAATCAATCAAACAAAAGCCCGATAGTAAATACTATTCCTATTATATCTTATTCACAGGCCCAAACCCTGGCCTTTATAAAACCTGGTCCCAAATAGCCCATAAAATAGTAGGCCAAATCAATACCCAATACCGAGGCTATTACAGTCTCCATGAAGCCCTTGAAATCACCCATAGAGAATTAGGTCCTAAAGCCTTTATTCACCCTTGGGTCAGAATGGATCCAGAGTTTTCCAAAAAATCATTTCTACTCCAACCTCTAGTTCCCAATTAGCCCAAAAAATGCAACATAACCATCCTCGACCAATCACTGTTGTTGTCAACCCACAACATCCCAATAATCCAATTATTCAAAACCAGGACCCCCTGGATCTTCTCAATAATCCTTACCTAGATCATCCCTTAGAATTCCGAGTTCGTGAACTCAACCATAAAAATCAATGCCTTGAACACCAAATCCAAACCTTACTTCATAATAATGCCATCCATCAACTCCACATTAATCACCTCCAAAACTACCTAGATTATTGGACCAAAAAACAGAACCAACCTTTTAATCAACACCAAGCCTCTACCAGCCATTCCAATCAAACTTCCAACATTCTCATCAATAATCCTTATCCTTTAATCAAAAATTCCACCTTACCATGGAACCCTGTCCGTATCTTTTTCTATCCTAATCAATGGCTACACCAAGCTGGTTTACCCAGTGATATTATTTCCCGTATTTGGAAAATCAAAAGAAAACAATTTTATGATGAATTCAATTTCCTCCAAAGAATGTTACGATCATTTATCCAATCACCCAATACTTGTCCCCGTGGTATGTATGTATATACGGAAGCTGCTTTGCATTATGTTGTTTAGCTTTAAAATTCATATTAGTTCCTGAGACTTTATAATGAATTCTGTAAATTAAGGCTAAGGGTTGACGACCTTCGTTTAAGTTATAACCCGAAGTTTTTAAATTAAGAGTTAAGACTTTTAATATGCATGGATCTGTTAAACTGACTGGAAAATTTGGATAACAGTCAAAATGAACAGGACCATTACATAAACTGGTTTCTATAACTCCAAAGACACTTTCATTAAAGTTTTTAAAACTTGCATCTCTAAGACACAGTAGTATAGATGAATTGGTTCCTAACTTAGTGAGGGGTTTGATTCCTATTTGGACTAATCCTATATGCATGAACTTATGACCATCTTTTAAATGTTGATTTATGTTTGATTTGGTGATTAACTGGCAGGTTTCATGATCTTTATTGATTGTGTAAACTTGTTCAACAGTTTTAATATGTGATTCACTTTTAAATGAGGATAAAGACCAAGTTTTATGGTGGTAAATTTCACTAGGGGAAACTGGAGGAATATTCCAGTCAGGGTTGATTGAGTCATTAGAGGTAAAACTATAATGTTCTTCATTAATTATGTCTGGTATTGGATTTCCATTAAGTGATGACCTAGAGCTAGTACTTAATCTAGAACTAATAGAAGAATTAGATCTAAATAATCTATCCATTTTCAAATTTTAATTTTTAAAACTCTATTAATTCAAATTTACTATTGCCATATGATTGCTCTCTTCCCTTGACCTCTCAGACCGCTCCTCTCATGCCTCACCTGGGACTTATTGTTCAGACACGGACCATTTACTATTCAGCTAGGGACGAACACGAATGACAACAATAAAGTTGGCTAAATAAAGCTTTAGAAATTAAGATAAGGAAATGAATAAATTAAGCAGATATAATACTCTACGGGTGCTAAAAGAAGTAGCAAGATACAGATCGAAACACTTATGGCTCTGATACCAAAAGGGGAAAAGGAAGGGAACACACATGTAGAGTATAGATAAGAATAAGAACAGAGTAGAATAAGATTAAGCGGAAATGAAAGTAAATAAGAATAAAAGGAAGTAAATAAAGAAGAATAATGAAAATGAAAATGACAAAAGATATAGGCGGCAAAGCTAGCCAAGAACAATAATAAAATATAAATATAAATATATATGTAATTATACTATAAAAATTTAGAGTTTTTCTTGATACACCATGCATGTATCGGTATTCTGTATATATGGATATAATTAGCACGCATGTGGATATGGTTAGCACTCAAGTGGATGTGATTAGCGTACATGTTTATTTATGGGGGGTTGTTTTGGCGTTGCCATCGGACCTAGGACAGGCAAATTTGATATTGGCCATAGCCGTCCCCCTCCGTGGCCAAGATGCCTGTTAGTAGTGGCACTGTGGGACGCTACGTGATCATATGTCGGTTTCTCTCTATAACCTCTTTATCTGACAGTGTTTAGGACGCTAAGTATCGTCGGCGCCACTGGTATATAGTATGTGCATCAAATATGTAACACCCCGTCCCGAACCATGTCGGAATTTTTGCACGTTGACCGAGGTTGACTGTTGACCGTTGACCAAGGGGTCAAAAGTTGACTTTTTGATCCGGTTGGAATTCTAGGTTGACTGAGGTACTGTTACGAAGTACACATTGGCACGAGTTCGTAGACTGGTAGCACGTTGAAAACGGAGCTACGGTTTGAAAGTTATGAGCAAAACAAGTTGAGGTCCAAACTGTCCAAGGGGTGCCGGAGTTGACTTTTTGTTCATGCAAAGTTGAGCGTTGACTCATGCATGGTTGTGAAGTGCTCGTCGATACGAGTCCGTAGACTAGCGGCACGTCCGATTTGGACATGTGGTTTGAAAGTTATGGACCTGTAGAGTTTTTCAAATACCGTATTATTTTAATATTATTTTTGAACGTATAACGATGTGCCACGTGTGACTTACTGAAGGTGACCATGTGTCACCATGGTGAAATGCCACATGTCAACCATGTTTAAAATCAAATTATTTTTATTATTATTTTAAATAATAATATTATTATTAATATTATTTAATTATTTTAAAATTTATTCTTTTTTATTTTATTTTCTTTTTCTTTTTTTTTCTTTTTTTTTTCTTTCCCCCACGTGGGAAAAAAGGCCACAAGGCCCGATCTCTTTCTTCTTCTTCTTCTTCTTCTTCTTCCTTTCTTTCTTTCTTTCTCTCCCGACCGTCTCTCTCTCTCTCCTTGCTGCACTTTTTCCGACCACCGGAACCACCCACGCGCCGGCCAACGTGAAAGCCTGCAGCTGGGCGACACCGGCGGCCAAATATCCGGCCAAATGGCCAGCCGACGAGCTGGGATCAACCTCCATAGCCGGCTGCCGGTGTGCCGCTGGTTTGGCCATTTTCCGGCAGCCACCGGTCGTGCAACCGGTCCTTTCCCACTAATTTGGACCCTCTGAGTCCGATTCTGAGCTCCAATTAACTAAACTCCCATCGATTTGCAAGATACGAAGGGATTAAAACCGGCCGAATCTTTCCGACCAAATTCCGGCCACCGCCGGTCGAATTGAACTCAATGGAGGTCGGTAATGTGATCCTCATCTCACAAGCTTTCCATAGACATATAATTTGTCAATTTTGGATAACGTTTGTGTTTGACCCCCCGGGTACCGGGTATTATTTATCCGATTAAAATATTAATTTATTTGTCTGTGTGTGAATTGTGTTTTAGGAGCACGGGTGAGTCATGGAATTGATCCCATGGTGGATCATGGTTTAATTGCGTGCTCCAGGTGAGTGACCCACCTTCAAATAAATTTTGGGAATTTAAATTTGTGATTATTATGTGTGGTCTGAATAATTGGAATTTAAATTCTATATGCCAAATAATTATTTGATTTATTGTGGAATTATTAGTGAATTTATTGGTTTAAAGAAAATATGCATTCTACAAATTTATGCCATGTGGAATTATTTTATGGTTTTGAGAATTTTGAAATTCTTGTGGTTTTAACATTAAATCGGGCATGATTTGATTTTCAAATATTTCAAGGAAAATATTTGTTTATGTTGGTGATTTCAATTTTTATAAAATATGCCCATGGAATATTATGAGATTTAATTATTATATTTCGAGAATTATTTATGCTATTGGGAAAATGTGAATATTTGAATTGGTGGATTTGGGAGTTGGTGGATTTGAAAACCATGGAATTTATGGCATTGATTATAAAGAAATTGTGGAGAATTTCTGAGATCAAGCGGATGGAATATACCCGCTATGTTTATGCAAAATGTGAGTTTTGGTTTATAAATTAATTACGTGGATTTTATGATTTTTTAGATGCACCGTGCACGTACTGGTGTTCTGTTTATATGTGATATGGTTAGTGTGCACATGGTTGTGATTAGCGCGCAGGTGGGTGTGAGTAGCGCGCAGGTGATATTATGAGGTTGTCCTGTGGTTGCCATCGGATGAGGGTAGGCCACCCCCCATGGCCGGTTCACCAGGTTAGCAGCGGCGCAGTGGGACGCCACACGACCGTATGCCGGTTTCTTTCTATAACCTCCTGTCTGGCGGTACCTTGGAACGCTAGGTACTGTTGGCGCTACTGGTATATAGTGGGTGCATCAAATGATTTTCAGAACTGTGTTTTAAAAATAAAATGTTTTGAAACTGTATTGGAATTAAAAATATAATTATTACTGTTTCTGGTATTTATTTGATGTCTTGGTTTTCGGGGAATTCGAACAAAAGGTTTTGTGAAAAGGTTTTAAAAGGAGAACTTTTCCAACTGAGAGAATTGTAAGGGTTTTGAGAGAAATTATTATTTCCAATTAATTATTATTTATCTACTTATTACCGTGGTATTATATTGTACAGTAGATATGGTCACTCACTGAGATGATTAGCATCTCATACTCTTAAATTCCGTTCCCCTAGGTCCAGGTTGGGAGACGTTGATTGTCCGGGGCGAGCCCAATGTCTCAGTTCGTTGCCGAAGGTTCAAGAAGTATTTCTTCCCTTTTTCCTCTCCATCCTGTATTGCTTTTTATCTGTCATTGTATAAATTCCACATTTGTTGTATAATGCTCTGTATACTGTATTGGACGTGTAGTTGTTTTTATGCACTGGGTTGCCGCTGTTTTCTTTTGAAGTGCTGAAATTTGTGGAATCAATTTGTAGTATTGTGGGAGGAATAAGAGGACGTTTATAGAAGTGTGTTTTCAGTGCAGGTAATTTTTGGTTAGTCCTACCCTTAGGGGAGGTGCTGCCGGATTTTCCATTGGAAAGTTCGGTGGTATTTCCCTGGGATTAGGGCTTGTCTAGGGTTCCGGGGAAGAAATTCTGGACGGGTCCTGACAAAATATCTTTATATATATATATATATATGCATGTTATGTTTGTATGTATTACACCGTACGGGGCAACGATCTGATGTGGTCTATGAAGAACTAGCCTCATAACTATGTTGCCTATGAATCTAGGGAATCGGATGATCAATTTAAACAACCATCCTGGACTGTATTGGTAGCAAGATACCTACAACAGCTGGATTCATAGATTGCAAAGCATATTAGAGTATCGTTCGTACCTCCAATACGGGTGTATATTTTATAATGTGATTTTAGTTTTAAAATATTATTTTACCTTATATTATCTTATTTATTCATAATCTGATTTTATGATATTAAATAATATTGTTACTATAATTGTTATTATTATTTATTATGATTATTTTTAGCATTAATTTATTATTTATTATTATTATTATTGCCATTAATTATCATGGTTGCTACTATTTTATTATTGGTATTTTGTGATTGTTATTGTTATTGTTATTAATATTGTTATTATGATTATTAATTATTTATTCCTTGTTATTATTATCATCTTTTATTGTTATTATTATTATTATTATTATTATTATTGGTATTATACGGAAGCCTTCTGACAAGTGTGTAAGCTTTTGGGCAAGTGGATAAGCTTCTGAGCAAGTGTGGAAATCTATGGACGAGTTATGGTGTTATTGTTATTAATATTACAATTATTAATATTGTTCTATTTTCCCCTGTTTACGTTATGTATTGGGATGTTATAAAATGATAGTAACATGTTACTGGTACTAAGTGGGTGGTGTGGGCGGAAGTGAATGTTTAAAGATATATTTTTGTTCTTTACTTATTAGTTCATTTCTATCGTGTATGTCTTTATATAGTTCGATATCGAAGTGCTGCAATTTGTGGAAATTATTGTAATAAAGTTGGAGGAATAAGAAGATGTATATAGAAGTACGTTTTCGTACAGGTAAATTTTGTGGTAAGCTCTATCCTTAGGGGAGTGGTTGTCGGATTTTTCATTGAAAAATTCAGTGGTATTTTCCTAAAATCAGAACTTATATATAGTTCCAATTAGGAATTTAGACGGTCCTGAGAAATAATAAGATCTAACCCCATATAAAAGAAAGGTAAAAATATTTATATTTAAAGGCACATTTATTTTGGGGCCAAATACATCTTTTTAAGAAAAATATTGCATATAAATATATAAAAAAAAAAAAAGTTACAAAGTTTCTTTGGGCGCCATCGATCCACCTCAATGTGTAATTAATTTTTTTTTTTTTTGGCAATGTGTAAAATATGTGACTTGTAACCATTAGTTCACCAAATATATATATTAATAAGTGTTGCATCAAATAAGAAAAAAGAAAAAAAAGAAAAAAAAGTGATTTGTAACCATTAGTTGCTCAAAGTATATATATATTACTAAGAGTTGCATCAAATATGAAAATAGAGAAAAAGGAAAAAAAAAAAAAAAAAAAAAGAAAAAACAATGTAGGCCAAGGATTCAAGAACCAACCTACCATAAATAAGGAGGTTCTATTATCTGAATGAATGTTTTTGTATTCATATTTAAATCAAATATATTTCATTAATATATATATATATATATATATTACATATCTCTAAATCAAATATATGTTTTTCTCTTTCAAAGTATAAAATCATTATTACTGCTAGAGCCATCAAATTTATACACTAAATTTTATTTTCCAAATAATATAACTGTACGTATATTAATAGTTCACAAAGCATTACATTCTAAATTTATAGAAAACTTAACTCAATAGCACATTATTATTTTGATTACAAAAGTCGACAATCCTAGTAATTTTACTTCTTTCTTATGTTTATATGATTATTCAAACGATCAAAAATAAAATGTTTCCATACCATTGTGAGTAATCTTAACTTGTAAATTACTTGTCCCAGAGGCATAATTAGTCTTTTCCTTTTTCTGTTCAAAGGTCCATTTTGGTCATGAGTTTAACATATTGTAATTTTTCTTAACAAAACTAGATGTTGTATTTTTTTGTTCACCTATGTATCTAGAAACTAGTAACTAATTATTTTAAGGGGAGTCTTATTTTTATTTTTATTTTTGGGTGAATTTTTAAGCGGAGTCTTAAGGTCATATTAAGGATGATCATCATCATCTGGCTGTTATTACATAGCAGAGGACCATTATTATGAACAGAAAATTTAAAAATAATGTCAGAAAAAATTCTATACAAAAATACATATCCATATCAATTTTATTAAGCTATTTAACTCTGTTTAAAAAAAATTAATAAGTCAAAATTTTACCTTTCTTTAAAAAACAATTATTACTAGGAATTAAGTGTATATGGATTAGAAATATAACAGCGGTAATTGGTTAATGAGGATCAGAACATTCCCAATTATTTCCCTCATTAGTTTTATAGTTCTCGATGTAGCCAAATTACCAAAGTATATGAATATTTGTTCTTCATCAACTTAATGGAAATTTCAGCTCAATGCCCCCCCCCCCCCCCCCCCCCCCCCCCACAAAAAAAAAAAAAAAGAAAAAAAAAAGCATCGTATAAGTATGACACACAAGATTTTTCATTAAGTTGTATTGCAAATTAATTGTAGTATTAAATTGACCACATTTATTATGTCGTATTTGTAAAACATTACTTTACACAGGTAAAAATGCATGGTTAGGAATTGTTCAAATTTTTGCTTTTTTCCTTTTTCTATTCTTTGGTAAATAATTTTGAAATTAATTTTCTGACATCATATTTGTGCCATATTTCAGAAAGAACTACATCACGAAGAGTAATGCGCAGCTGGCTCTTTATCTTCCCTTCATCGTTTAATTTGCAAATAGAAAGAAGCATATATACTTTTTTTTTTCCCCATGTCAACCACATAATCAATATATTTATATATATGAGCCTTAACAAATTTGACTTTGAGCTGCTTAACACATTGCATGTATATATTGGACTGCTAAGTGGGCAGGATCAAAGTCAGTTGTAACAAACCCAAGATTTTAAGGTCAGCCGGCTATATACAATCTAAGAACCAAATAAAAGCCCAACCTCTATGTACAATGGTCCAACTAGCGCCAAGATTTCGAGTTTTAGATTTCAGGTCGGTTCTTCTCCCTGATGAGACCAGTTTCTCCGTCATCTTCCTATTATTTATTTATTTTTTTATTTTTTTAAATAACAACTATTTGATTGATTAATTTTGTTTCCAACGAAGATCCAATTTTTATCCTTTGTGTAGATGTAGTTTCTAGTCAAACCTTTAAAGTCATGATTGATATGAAAACGGGCCGGGCTGGAAATGTCCAACATAGTCTACATTAATCAACTTATATATAGGTCCAACATGGTCTTGTTACCAAAAATAAAATAAATTAAATTAAAAAACAAAAAAAACAAAAAAACAAAAAAGTTCCAACATAGATATATAAATTTACTTATACAGACAAATTTATCAAACATCAAATTTTAATAGATATGACAACGGAAATTTAAGTTCAAATGTTGATAAAAAAAACTTTTAAATACTGGTAGATAATTATAGTGCCTATAAATAGCCATTTTCATCAGTATAATTTATCATAATTATTTAAAATAAAAATATAATGTAGAAATATAAAAAGAGAACTGTGATATATTATTTATTGCAAATGAGTTCAGGTAATTATATTACTGTAAATATATGTAAATATTATTGTTCGTATGCTATAGTTCAGTTCCTTTTGGTTTTCTGTTTTGTATGTGTTTTTAGGCAAGAGATCATCGTGGGCAGAGCTATTCGGAAAGCAAGGGCAAGTTGCAAAAGTAACAATCAAGAAGGAAAATCCTTATTTGGATGCTATTATTGTGGAAGAAGGCTTTGTAGTTCCTTTGGACTACCATGAGGATAGAGTTTGGATTTGGGTCAATAAAAGAGGAATTGTTATACAGGTCCCTTTAACTGGTTAGGTCTATCTTACCTAAGCTATCCCCAGTTAATGATTTAGCTTTTAGGGTTTGCTTTTTCTAGCAAGTAAATTAGTTATAAAATCCCGTAATATTGTATACCATGGAAAAATTAGTCCCTACTAGAGGAAATAATATACAAATTAGGCATATTTTTCAATTTGTGTTATTGAAAACTAAATTAATAAATCATTCTTTAGATCTATTATAAGTTAATAAGTTAAATTGTTTTTTGTCGTATCCTTTTTCCTATTTCTAATCTCCAACAATCAAGAAGAAAAAACAAAATTAATATTCTTTGGACTAATAACAGGTAATCGTGCGGTTTGAACACTTTGTTGTGAATTTGAGATGGATTTTGTTATAACATTTTGAAAACTTTAGGCTTTGTTCAAACACTTCGGAAAAGATAAGATTGATCGACTATGGAAATTGAATTTTATTCCCTAAAAAATGGACGAATAAGGTCTGCGTCCAATTGTTCATCCAAAAATCAGCAACTACCCTTTTGTTAATCCCTCCCACCGAGTGTCACAATATAATCCTCCAAACATGTTATTGACCTATGTAAACCTTGTTTTGTGTGTGTGTGTGTGTGTGTGTGTGTGTGTGTGTGCGCGCGCGTGCGTGCGTGCGTGCGTGCAATACCATGGCATGGAGTTCGGCTTAATTGAGGGAAAATGAAGTTTGTCTTGAAAAACATAAGCGTTGAAAGCCTCGCCATTTAATCAGCCCGCTACATAAAATCCGAGGCCCAAATAAAGCTCAATTCATTGACATAATCCAAGCTCCAAATAAAGCCCAAATTTCACCTCCATCTCTACAATTTTAATCATCTTAAATTTTTAATTTAATGAAGATCAAATTTCTATTCCTACGATTATAAGCTTGATTAATGTGAACATGGACGGGGATTGAAAGGACCAACAAAATCTATTATATACATAGACGAATTTATTAAACTCCAAACTTTTTATTGAAATGAACGAAAAAGTAAAAGTCGACCAAAAAAAATAAAATTCAAGATATTTACCAATCATTATTAAAATGAAAGTCTATATATCTTCATCTTCAACAACATATATATAATAGAGTACAATACAAAAACTCGTAAAAGTAGCGCTGCGGTGATATATTCCTTCTAGCAAGGCTGAGTTCAGTTAATTAAGTCATTTTATTTTCATGCTATAACAGGAAATTAAGTTTTATACTATAATTCAATCCCTTCTTACACTTTCTTTTTTGTTTTTGGTCTGTTTTAGGCAAGTGGTCAAGGCCAGAGCTTGTAGGAAAGCAAGGACAACTTGCAGAAGCGACAATTGAGAAAGCAAATCCTTATTTGAATGCTGTTGTCTTGGAAGAAGACAAAGTAATAGTCATTATAGATCAACGTGAGTAGGGTTTCGGTTTGGGTTAATAACTGTGGGATTGTTGTAAGGGTCCACATAATTGGATAGACGTACCATATCTAAACTATTGGTCATAAGGTACATTTGAAATACAAAATGAATTTGAATTGATTTAGATTGGATTGAAATACTTTAAATTTGATTCTATAAAATTAAATTATTTTACTTAAAATAGTTTAATCTCGTTCAATATAGCTACATATTACAAATGGATGACATTGGTTTTGCGTGAGGGTTACTTGCTCTGTCCGGGAATTATATTACACGTTTCTTAATGTTTGTGCCATGGGGATATAACACCATACTAGCTAAAAGGAAATAATCAAGAGTCTAACATCAAAAATATAAATAAATAAAATAAGGCAATTCAAGTAGCAGATCACCATAGTTTGAGTAGGGTTTGAGTCAGGGGGAGGGATGCCTGGGGGCCTAGCCACACTAGCAAAAAAAAAAACAAATAAATAAAATAAAATAAAATAAGAAGAAGAAGAAGAGAGAGTCTATTCTCTACATATTATATTCAAAATTAAATTAATAAGAAATTTTCCTTTAATAATTAGATATATGATTCTTTCTCTCCTCTATGTAACTTAAACAGCCGGTTTTGATTTAAATTTTATAGAAGAGCAATTAAATTATCTCTCTCTCTCTCTCTCTCTTATTTTTTTTCCCTTAATCTCTATGTATATATGCAATAATTAATTAGTTAGAAAATTCTAACTTTAAATAAGGGATGATAATGTAGAGTAAATAAGATGCACAATAAATATTAATGAAAAATTATCTTTAAAAAATTACAAATACGAGATGCATAAATACCAGTCCGGGATGACTTGAGTTATAATCTCATTTGTAACTGGCACGCCATGTAATATGAAAAGAGCAAAGGTAACAAAGAGATAATTTGGCAATGGTTTCATGCATATATATATAATCAGCCTCCTATAATGAATTACTTTATTTTATCTCTCCATTTTCTCATTCTATTTCTTTTTTTATTTTCCCTTTCATGCTCTTTCTCTCTACTTTCTCTCTTCACTTCTTCTTTCTACATAATTAATTTCATTAAATGTGTAATATGATATTAAGAGTATTTTTGTCAAAATGATTTCGTTCTGTTATAGATTCACGTGGTGATTCCAAAAAGCAAGCTGACAAAAAAATGAATTCCACGCACGTTCCACCTCATTTTTATCCTTCATTCCATTCCACTCTCCTTTTCCTTCCATTCTCACAACCCAACATCTAATAACTTTAATTGCACTTATATATTGATCTAGTCAATATTTAATAATTTCATAGCCGCACCAAGAATTCAAGAAAAAAACCATTAAAACCTTCAAGCTGGCGTGCATGCATTAAGCTTTCAAACTTTTATGGATAACAACAACAAAAAAGTCAAGAGTGATCAACAATTTCAAGAAACTAATCTCTATAAATAGCGATCTTCTCGCAACACAAGATCACAAACAAGGCAAATTTCAGTACAAACCTAAGAAGAAACAGAAAAAAGTGTGATACATTACTTTGTTGCAAGGATGAGTATCGAATGCAAAGGTAACACGTTGTGCCAGTCTATTATTGTCCTGTTGTATGCATAATATCATACATAAATATAAACTTTAATTTAATTGATATGTAATTTATCTAATTTTGTGTATGCATGCACACATGTGTTATATATAGGAAAGAGTTCATGGCCAGAGCTTGTGGGAAAAGGAGGGAAAGTAGCTGAACAGATAATTGAGAGGGAGAACCCTCTTGTGGATGCCATTATTGTGGAAGAAGGCACACCAATCCCTTTGAACGTGGTCAAGCAGTGTGATAGGGTTTGGGTTTGGGTTAACATTTATGGCATTGTTACACGTGTTCCAGTCATCGGTTAAGGGCTATATATATGTGTTTCAAAATGCTTGAGGGAAGGCCTACTTCATCCTCTAGTAAATACATATATGTTTGTTGTAGTGTTTGTATTATGTAAAATAATTCCTGAAAAAGGATAATAATTAAGGAGATGATCCTATGTTTTATTCTCCATTTGTTATGTTAATGGAAATTAAATAAAATATCCTTCCTCTCTCTCGCTCTCTCTCTCTCTCTATATATATATATATATATAGTTGTTTTTACCCAGCCTCTTATATGTAATTGTAGCCCAAATTATTGATATAATCCAAGCTCCAACTAAAACCCAAATTTCATGTCCATCTCTACAGTTTTAATCACCTTAATTTTTAATAAAAAGAACTATAAATAATTTTTAATTTAATGAATTCAGATTTCTATTCCAACCTTTATAGGCTTGATAAATGTGAACATGGACCGGGCTTCAAAGGACCACAAAGTCTATTATTTGTACAGACGAATTTATTAAACTCCAAAGTTTTTATAGAAAAGAACGATAAAGTCAAAGCTTACAAAAAGAAAATATGCTAATCATTGTTAAAATGAAAGTCTATAAATCTTAATCTTGGACAACATAAGATCGCAGATTGAAATATAGGTACAATACAACTGTGTTGATATATTACTTCTAGCAAGGATGAGTTTAGGTAATTAATTAAGTTATTTTACTTTTTTTTTTCTAGACCAGGTAATTAAGTTTTAGTTCAATCCCTTCTTACATTTTCTTTGTCTGTTTTGGGCAAGAGGTCATGGCCAGAGCTTGTAGGAAAGCACGGGCAAGTTGCAGAAGCGACAATTGAGGGAGAAAATCCTAATTTGAATGCTATTGTTGTGGAATAAGGCAACATAGTATGGTATGGACCTAAAAATTAATCCTTTCATGAGTTGGTTGGGTGTACGAGGTAATTATCTTATTTATTAATTAGATAATATTACTTTTTATTAATCAATTAGTTATATTATATAATGTCAGGTAAATATTATTTTATAAATGAATTATTTCTTTTAAATATATGTAAATTGTATTATAGTCATATGAACGAAATAAGTTTATTCCATTCTTAACTTTATCCCTTACTCTTTTATCTCCTCCTCTTCTCCTTTATGGCTTTTTCTTTTTCCTTCTGATAATAGGGAACATAGTAGTCACTATGGACTACATGAGGATAGGGTTTGGATTTGTATGTTATAACATACATGGGATTGTTGTAAGGGTCCACGAAATTGGATAGATCTACCATATTTAAGCTATTTCATAGGTCCATTTGAAATGTCGAATGAAGCTATATATCTGTATATTTTTTATCTTGTCAAAGATACATTTTCATGTATAAATTGATATTGTCTGTATCTTCAATTACATCACTAATATTACCTTTCATATTCCAAATAAAGAAAAACACACACATACACGCATAGAATTGTCAATAATCTTGGCTTTGATTTTGTTCCTTGTTAATTATTACTGCCTTCTGTATGTCGATAATATTTTATTATCCTTCTAACTATTGGCTACAATCAACCTTGTATTTCCAGAAAACACAAAATACTATCAACCTTGACTACGTATTTCCTAATAAATAAAATATAAAATTGTATATAGAATTAATTACTTAATTAGCTTATTTATATTTGCAAATTAATTAATCAATTATTAATTATAAGATATTTGATTATGTATTGAAGAATGATATATTTTATGATGATGTGTTTTAATCTCTAGTGCTTCCGAGGTTAAAGTTAAAGCAAATCTTGATCCTTTACACTTTCCTTGAAAGATTAATAATACAATGTACATATGGTAAATATTTGAAACTTCAAATTTTCGCTAAATGATAATTACAAAATAGTAGTCAATTACGAAAAAATTTCCCCTTTATCCTAGTGTCTAGAACTTATGATCTCTCAGTTATAGCTGTGAATAGTATACCAACTAAGCCAACATCATTTAACTATGGAATAGTAGGTAATAATAACCAACAAACTAAACCAAATCATACTTATTGTGGATTGTCTTTCCTTGAATAATATTTAAAACAAAAATTGCTAATGAAGTTAAAATTGAGAGGAAGAACATTACCAAAAAAAATTAAAATTAAAAAAAAAAAGAAAAAAAGAAAAAAGAAAACCTAAACAAATGAGAAGGAGAAGCCTCTTGTGAATACATGTCGCTTTTTCAAAATTTCTGTTTTCCAAGACAAAAATCCTTTTTTCCTCATTAATAAATTGACAAAAAAATGAAGAAAAAAAGAATAAAGAGAAAGAAAGAAGTTTTAATTTTTTTAGTGAACAAGTACTTCTTAATATATAAGATATTATCATTTAAGAATATGCCAAAAAATGGTCCCCATTATAAAGTTTTGTGATCGTTATGATCTTCTCTTGCTCGAGCTTATGTACGTGCTGGCAAAAATGTATCTAGCTACGCTCTTCAAATTTTTCTTCAAAAAATGATAGAATGTACAACAATTGCATTTAAACAATCAATTCATATTTTCATAGCCGCACCAAGAATTCAAGAAAAAACCATAAACTTTCTGGTCACGATTATATTAGGATAGTATATGAAACTAAAAAGTTCATTTCTTTCTCTTGGGTGAATGCATTAAATTTTCAAACTTTTTATGGATGACAAAAAAAAATTCAAAAAAAGGAAGTCAATAATGAACAACATTTTCAAGAAACCAATCCCTATAAATAGTGATCTCCTCAAAACACAAAATCACACAATCAAAGCAAATTTCAATACAAACTTAGAACAGGAAAAGAAAAAGAGTGTGTTATTACTTAATTTCTTGCAAGGATGAGTACGGACTGCCCAGGTAATATATTGTGCTACTCTTTTGTTAATTATTGTCCTGATTTATATGCATAATTTCACATACAAATATAATTAATTTATCTAATTTTTGGGTATGCATGTATGTATTATAGGAAAGAGTTCATGGCCAGAGCTAGTTGAAAAAGAAGGGACAGTGGCAGAAGAAACTATTGAGAGAGAGAACCCTCTTGTGGATGCTATTATTGTGGATGAAAATGCAACCCTCTTCCGTTGTAATAGGGTTTGGGTTTGGGTTAACACTTCTGGAATTGTTGTAAAGGTTCCTACTATTGGTTAGGAACTATATATATATATATATATATATATGCCTCAAATGCTTGAGGGAAGGCCCACTTGCTCCTCTAGCAAATTTATGTGTTTGTTACTTTTAGTACTACTATGTATAATAATTCTTGCAAAAGGAAATAATTAATGAGATAATCTTATATATTATTCTCCATTTGTTCTGTTAATGGAAGTAAGTAAATAAGATAACATTCTTCCCTCAGTAACTTTCTTTTTCTTTTTTTTTTCCATTTTTAATTTTGAATGCAAAGTTTCAAACTCAATATTATTGTCAGAGAAAAAGGTACTTGTTGGATTGTTTGTATAAAGGAATAGCATCAATAATTCAAGTACTAATTTCACAATTATATATATATATATATATATATATTTTGTTACATAGTATGTAATCCCATCTCTTATTTCTTCTTTTCTAATGATAAATATGTTAATCACAATGTAACAGCCCAGACCATCCTCATGAGATATTGTCCGCTTTGGGCTCAGCCTGTTCGGTTTTGTCAAAACGCATCTCAAGGGAAAGGTATCCACACCCACTTATAAAGAGTGCTGCGTTTCCCTTTCCAACCGATGTGGGACTTCACAATCCACCCCCCTTGGGGCCCAGCATCCTTACTGGCACACCAATCCGAGTACCGGCTCTAATACCATCTGTAACAGCCCAGAACCACCCGCATGAGATATTGTCCATTTTGGGCCCAGCTCGCATGGTTTTGTCAAAACGCATCTCAAGGGAAAGGTATCCATACCCCACTTATAAAGAGTGCTTCGTTCTCCTTTCCAACCGATGTGCGACTTCATAATCCACCCCCCTTGGGGCCTAGCGTCCTCGCTGGCACACTGATCTGGGTACCGGCTCTGATACCATCTGTAACAGTCCAGACCACCTGCATGATATATTATCTGCTTTTGGAAGCTAGGTGGTGAGCCCAATCCTACCCCTCATGGTTTTGTGCAGGCTGGGCCCAAAGCGGACAATATCTCATATGGGTGATCTAGGTTATTACAGATAGTATCAGAGTTGGTATCCGGATCGGTATGCCAACTAGGATGCTGGGCTGCAAAGGGGGTGGATTGTGAAGTCCCACATCAGTTGGAAAGGGGAACGAAGTACTCTTTATAAGTGGGTGTGGATGCCTTTCCCTTAAGATGCGTTTTGACAAAATCGTGCGGGCTGGACGCAAAGCGGACAATATCTCATGCGGGTGGTCTGGGTTGTTACACACAAAGTAGTTCCACTTTAATAATATATATATATATATATATATATATACTGGGTGTCTAGTATGAGGATCGTCCATATGGCTCCTGTGTGGTCCAAAAATGTGATCAAAATTGGAGCCCTTCGATTGTAACACCTGGCATCAATGGCCCAGCTTTAATTGCAACTCTCACGTGAGATCTTTGGCCAGATTTCCCCTTCCCGTTCATAGCTTCCTCTTCTCTTTGCCTATGCATTTCCCCTTTACAACTTCCTCTTCACACGAATGTTGATTTCTCGTATAATTTGAGCCCCGATGAGCTCTGCACCAAGATCTCGCTCGACAATGTGCTTGTCATTCGGAGCAGGAGGAAGGTGACCAAAGATGTGTTTGAGTCGTTCAGTCAGAGGTTGAAGGTGGTCGGGAGGGCCGATGTGGGGATCGATAATGTGGATCTGGCTATGGTGACCAAGCATGATGCTTGATCGTGAACACTCCAACCGCCAACACAGTTGCCGCTGTTGAACACGGGATTGCTCTCTTGGCTACCATGGTTAGGAACATTACTCAAGCTGACGCGTCTATGAAAGCTGGTAAGTGGGCTTTGTTAATTTGTTTTTTGTTTATTTATTGGGTTTTGATTTGTCTTAGGCATCTCGGAGATAGAAATTGATTTTTTGATTTGGCAATTTTCTTATTTTTTGACGAAATTTTTTATTTTTTTAGGGCTTTGAGAAGCATCAAAAAGTGCTTTGAAAAGTATTTGTAAACCATTTTTATCATTTAAATAAAGAAAACAATAAAATTTGTCAGATCTATTCGATTCATTGGTTCCTCGAGGACAAATAAAATTTGTCAGAAAACAATAAAACTTGTCAGATGACTCTTCGCAAATAGCTTGTTTGTTCTATAGGCATTAGAGCTTTAATTTTTGTTCTGGTGTTCAAGGCCCTTACTGGTTTGCTTCCTTTTATGGGTATCCTGCTTGGACTTGGAGTTCTTTTGATTCTTACTGATGCTATCCATTATGGTGAATCTGAAACGCAAAAGTTAAAAGTATCACAAGTGTAAGATCCCACATCGGTTGGAAAGGGAGATGAAATATGCCTCATAAGAGGGTGTGGATACCTTTCCCTAGAGAGGCCTTTTAAAACAGTACAGGCTAGGCCCAAAGTGGACAATATCTCATGCGGGTAAACTGGACTATTACAGCTGGTATCAAAGTCGAACCCGGATCGGTGTGCCAGTGAGGACGTTGGGCCCCAAGGAGGATGGATTGTGAGATCCCACATCAATTGAAAAGGAGAACGAAGCATGCCTTATAAGAGGGTGTGAATACCTTTCCATTGAGAGGCCTTTTAAAACTATGCGGGCTGGGCCCAAAGTGGATAATATCTCATGCGGATGAACTGGGCTGTTACAACAAGCCTTGTCACGGATTGACACTCAATGAGCACTTTTCTTCCTTGCAATCCTTTTATCAGTTAGTACGTGACTATGCAAATGCTGTTTTAGATTTTTGTGTGATATTTTTGTAGCAAGAACTATATTATAGTATCAAATTTAAGTAAGTCTAGTGAATCCTCTTTTCAAAGTTTAACAGAAAGACCATGATCAGCTAATCATGAAAGAGGTCTATTGTCTCTTTATATTACTTTTAAGGGTTTACAAGTTTTGTTATTTTTGTCAGAAAAAGAAAGAATACTGCTGTTGGAAAGTATTTCCCTACCTACTTTTTTTCTTTCTGTTTCTTCGTCCATCATTTTGCTGGAAATTAGTATTTCGCCCTTTTCTTTTCTTTTCTTTTTTGTTCTTTTTTCTTTTTAATCATTCTTGTGCCCTTTTTGATCATTCTCTGAGATTATTTTTTTTTCTTTTTAATTTTTTACTTTACTGAACTCTTTTATGCATGACATCCCCACTGCTTCTGCTTAGTGATTGGTTTTACACATAGTTGCACATGTATTAATAATATTACCTACATATTGACATATTAGGCATTTTCTTTTCTAGCTTAGAGTCAGTTGGTATTCTTCGAGAATTGGCAAATTACCTGAATGCTCATATTCTAAATGTCCAACTAATTGCCAGTGTAATAGGGGTTGTATTAGCAGTCATAGACAATGTTTCACTAGTTGCTACAACTGTGGGAATGTATGACTTAACCTCCTTCCCCATAGATTCTGAATTTTGGCTGCTGATAGCATTTTGTGCTGGTACTAGTCGATCTATGCTTGTTAATGGCTCTGCAGCTGGGGTTGCTTATGTGGGGATGGAAAAGGTGGATTTCTTCTGGTACTTGCAGAAGGTATCAGCTGGCACTAATGTAGTATTAATAAATTAAAGTTTCGTTGTTCATTTTAGTAAATTAATTTGCTTTCTTTTTCGCAAGTGAGCGGTTTTGCTTTTGCAGGTTATGCTGGTAGTGTCAGAACCCATCCAGAATTCCATCCCCGGAACCCTAGACAAGCCCTGATCCCAGGGAAATACCACCGAACCTTCCAACGAAAAATCCGGCAGCACCTCCCCTAAGGGTAGGACTAACCAAAAATTACCTGCACTGAAAACACACTTCAAAAAAACATCCCCTTATTCCTCCCACGATACTACAAATGGTTCCACAAATTTCAGCACTTCAAATAACAACAGCAGCAACTCAGTGCATAAATAAAGAACAACCACACGTCCAATACAGTATACAGAGCATTATACAGATACATGTGGAATTTATAAAATGATAGATAAAGAAGCAATACAAGATAGAGAGGAAAAAGGGAAGAAAAACTTCTTGAACCTTCGGCAACGAACTGAGACGTTGGGCTTGCCCCGGACAATCAACCTCTCCAACCTCGATCTAGAGGAACGAAATTTAAGAGTGTGAGATGCTAATCATCTCAGTGAGTGATCCTATCTACTGTACACCTTTAATATAAATAATATACCAAATAAAAGGATTTAATTAATCAATACCGAACAATTACATAAATAAATAAATAAACAATTGAAGTAATATTTTCTCTCAAAACCCTCACTATTCACTCCGTTGGAAATGTTCCGCTTTTAAAACATTTTCATAAAACTCGATATTCATACTTCCCGAAAACCAAGGGACCAAATAATTTAATAACAACAAATAAATAAATAAATACCCCAATATATAATTAAAATATAATAAATTATAGTAAATAATTTTGAACACCTTTGGGGTTTAAAACATTATTTGCAATTTACACCTAACGCACCACACCATATGTCAAGACCCGTCCAGAATTCCTTCCCCGGAACCCTAGACAGCCCTGATCCCAGGGAAACCCTACCGGACCCTCCAAAGGAAAATCCGACAGAGCCTCCCCTAAGGGATTTACTTACCACAAATTACCTGCACTGAAAACACACTTCTAAAAACATCCCCTTATTCCTCCCACAAACTACAAACTGATTCCACAAATTCCAGCACTTCTCAAAGCAACAACAGTCCAGTGCATAAATAAAACAGAAGTATTCCAATAGTATACAGAGCTTTAAGAAGTGCTAAACAACAGAAATACAACAAGGCTGAAAAGAAATAATACACTGAAATGAAAGAGTACAAAGAAACTTCTCGAAACACAACAGCAGCGGAAAACTTGGTTCGCTCCGGAAGAACGTCTACCACCACTTGCAGGGAACGGAATTTAAGAGTGTGAGATGCTAATCATCTCCGTGAGTAACCCGAACTACTGAACACCTTTTAATAATAATAATAAAATAATAACAATTAAGGAGTGGAACAAATACCAACAATTAATAATAAATAATAATAACCTTTGGAAAATAATGATTTCCCTCAAAACTCTCACCAATCGCTCCGTTTGAAATGTTCCCTTTTTAAAACCTTTTCGCAAAACCCAATGTGCATACCTCCCAAAAACCAAGGGATTAAATAATTTTAACAACAACAATTAAATAAATACATACCTCAAATATATAATAAAAATATAATAAATTATAATAAATAAATTTTGAACACCTTTGGGGTTTAAACCATTATTTGCAATTACACTGACAATTACACCTGACGCACCACACCATATACCGGTGATGCCCTCCGATACCCAGCGTCCCGAGCACCGACTGGCGGGAGGTTAAAGAGAGAAACCTGCAGTGGTCACTTCGGCGTCCCGACAGTACCGACTGCTAAAAACCATCACCCGGCCAAGGAGGGGGGCGGCTGTGCGCAACAATAACCTTGCCTGCCCACGGTCCAATGGCAACTCACGGGTGAAGTAATAACCGTGCGCTAAACCAGATAATAACCGCGCACTACCACGTGTCCATACACCATACACCAGAACACCAATACTGTATGAGTGCGTCTAAAAATAAACATAAACAACCAACCGTACCGTTTTTCCAAAAACCACCGTGGGAAGTATACCAAAATTTCACAAAACACCATCCCACATATTTTATCCAATCACCCGGTACGAAACAGCGATAACAACAAACCACAATTTTTCTCGAAATACAAAATGCAACCATAAAAATACCGCGGGCATAATTTATAAAATTTAACCAAATATTTTCATAAAATATTTAACCTAATTATGCCCGAGAAATCACATTTGAAACCACGTGAAATTAATACCGAAACATACCTTGCTCATGCATAACAAATAATTTAAATTAAACCGCATTAAAATCATAATTAAACCACACCACATGAGCATAATTAAATACTAAATTAAATACCAATTAAATTTAATTAATTGCCCAAAATAATTTTTGAAGGTGGGTCACTCACCTGGAGAGCGCAAATCAACTAAGATCCTCCTCGGGATCCACTCCACTACTCGCGAGTGCACCTAAACAACCACAGTGCACAAACCAAAAATATTAATATTTTATTCGGGTAATTCCCAAATGGATACCCGGGGAGCGAACACCAAGCGAGATCTAAGGGTTACGAGTTATATACCGAATCGAAGCTCGCGTGATGAGGATCACGGATTCGGTCTTATTTTCCGGTGATCGAACCCGACGGGGTCGGAATCTCGCCGGAAAGCTTTTCGAGTTTCGGCTCCGCAATTCTCCCAAACCGTCGTGAATTGGTGGAAACGGAAGCCGGATTCGGATTCAGGAGGTCGAACACTGCGGACTGGAGCTGGCCGGAATTTTCGGGTACTCGCCGGAACAGTAATTTCCGGCTGGCCGCCACGTCACCGGCAACCGTCACCGGAACAGTATTTTCCGACGGTGTCCGTTTGCTGTGAAATTTTGCAGATTTGTAGATCGTGAGGAGAGCAATCCAACGGGACCGACGCTGAGCAAAACGGAGGTCGGACGGCGGAGAAATCACCGTTTGAAGATTTTCGACCCCTCGCCGGAAAACGCTCCGATCCCGGCGCGTCGGTGGTCCGATGGCCGTGATTTTTGGTGGGTAGGCCGGACTTGAGGAGAGGATCAAGGCTGTCAGGCGCGTGTGGCCGGAAAGTGGCCGGAACAGTGCCGATTCGCGGTGGCCGGCGATGGAGGGGAAAAATCGCCGCCAAACTTCGGACGTCCGATCCGGGCGCGTCCGGCGGCCGTTCGCCGTGAAATTTGGAGGTGTTGCCGGAAATGAGGTGGGCAAGCTTTCTGTCCGGTGCATGTACAGTAACTCGGCCGGAACAGTGGAAAACTCCGGTGGCCGGCGGTGGCTCTCTCTCTCTCTTTCTCTCTCCTCTCTCTCTTTCTCTCTCTTCTCTCTCTCTCTTTCTCTTCCCCGAGAATTTTAACAAATAAAAACCCTTGTGTGACACTGTTCATGCCACGTGGACCAATCAGAAGTTGACACGTGGCATTTCACTGTTCACCGACCCAAAAATATTAAAATAATACGGTATCCGGTAAACTTCAAACGTCCATAACTTTTTAACCGGATGTTCGTTTTGAGCGTGCCGCTAGTCTGTGAACTCGTATCGACGAGCACTTCACAACCATGCACAAGTCAAAGCTCAATTCCCCATAAACAAAAAGTCAACTCCGGCACCCCTTGGACAGTTTGGACCGCAACTTGTTTCGTCCATAACTTCCAAACCGTAGCTCCGTTTTCGACGTGCTACCAGTCTACGAACTCGTGGCATTGTGCACTTCGCCACGGTATCCTGGTCAACTCGAAATTCCCACCGAGTCAAAAAGTCAACTTTTGACCCCTTTCGTCAACGGTCAACAGTCAACCTCGGTCAACGTGCACGAATTCCGGTGCGATTTGGGACGGGGTGTTACACCATATACCGGTGATGCCCTCCGATACCCAGCGTCCCGAGCACCGACTGGCTGGGGGGGTTAAAGAGAGAAACCTGCAACGGCACTTCGGCGTCCCAACAGTACCGCTGCTAAAACCATCATCCCGGCCAAGGAGAGGGGCGGCTGTGCGCAACAAGAAACTTGCCTGCCCACGGTCCAATGGCAACTCATGGGTGAAGTAATAACCGCGCGCTAAAGCACATAATACCTGCGCGCTACCACGTGTTCATACACCATACACCAGAACACCAATATTGTATGAGTGCGTCTAAAAATAAACATTATTAATCAACCGTACCGTTTTCCAAAATTACCGTGGGAAATACATTAAATTCTCACACTTACCATCCCACATATTTTTATTTAATAAACCGGTACGAAACATTGATAACCAACAAACTACAATATAATTCATAAATAAATCACACCACATGAGCATAATTTAAATATCAATTTAAATACCAAATAAACATAATTAATTGCCCAAAATAATTTTTTGAAGGTGGGTCACTCACCTGGAGCACGCAATTAATCCACGATCCACTATGGGATAAATTCCATGACTCACCCGTGCTCCTAAAACACAATTCACAGACAGTCAAATAAATTAATATTTTAATCGGGTAAATAATACCCGGTACCCGGGGGGTCAAACACAAACGTTAACCAAAATGGTCGAATAATATACCGAATCGAAGCTTGAGCGACGAGGATTACAAATCCGGTCTCCATCGACCCCAATTCCGCCGGAGGTGGCCGGAAAGCTTCGGCCGGTTTTAACTTGAGGAATCTTTCAAACGATGGGGATTTTGGGCAATCTAACCCCGGAAATGGACTCAGAGGGGTCGAAAATGGTGGAATAGAGGTATGGGTTTGACTGGGTTGGTCGGAAATGGCGAGAATCGCCGGAAAAACATAACCGGCCGCCGTCGGCTTCACCGGCCCGATCTGGGCGTGTCCGGTGGCGACAGGCCGTGAAATTTGGAGGTCGAGGTCGCGGCGAGGTGGGCTTCCCCGGTGGCCGGCGCGTGTGGCATTCCGGCGACTGAAATCCGATCAAAACGTCGATCAACAGAGAGAGGGTGAGAGAGTCAAAGGAGAGAGAGAGAGAGAGAAGGCTGTGCGTTTTGTCTTGCCTCTGTCGGGCTCGGGGAAGAAGAAGGGAAGGGAGGGAAAAGAAAAAAGAAAAAAAAAGAAAGAAAAAGGTGTTTTCCCACGTGGGGAAAAGAAAAGAAAAAAAAAGGAAAAGGAAAAGAAAAAAGAAAAAGGAAAATAAAAATAATTAAATAATCAAATAATAATATTATTATTTAAAATAATAATAAAAATAATTTGATTTTTACACATGGTTGACATGTGGCTTCTCAACATGGTGACACATGGTCACCTTCATTAAGTCACACGTGGCACATCGTTACACGTTTAAAAATAATATTAAAATAATACGGTGTTTGAAAAACTCTACAGGTCCATAACTTTCAAACCACATGTCCAAATCAAACGTGCCACCAGGCTACGGACTCGTATCGACAAACACTTCACAACCATGCATGAGTCAAAGCTCAACCTTGCATGAATAAAAAGTCAACTCCGGCACCCCTTGGACAGTTTGGACCTCAACTTGTTTTGCTCATAACTTTCAAACCGTAGCTCCGTTTTCAACGTGCTACCAGTTTATGAACTCGTGCCAACGTGTACTTCGTAACGGTACCTCAGTCAACCTAGAATTCCAACCGGAACAAAAAGTCAACTTTTGACCCCTTCGGTCAACGATCAACAGTCAACCTCGGTCAACGTGCAAAAATTCCGACATGGTTCGGGACGGGATGTTACAGCTAGTATTGCTACCTATTTGGCAATTCATAGCCTCTAGGTTTCCTTCCCAACTACTGTAGCTCATGAACAAATTTGGGTACTAAGGGACATATATCTATAGAATGAGAGGTTTTGAAAGAAGTATTTCATGTCGAATTTTGTTTTCTTTTCTTTTAGCAAAGATTGTTCAATAAAAACGTGAAGCATGTTGAGTACATTCATTGCTTAACCCCATTTTAAAATGCATGTTAGTTTCCTGCTTTATGATATAGAAGAATGCTATTGTATAAATCATAAATGCTTGAGATTTCGGACTGAGGTTCTAACTCTCTGTTTTCATTTCAATTTTTACCCCCAAAATTTTAGGTATAATCAATTCTCACTCTATTATTAAAAAAAAAAAAAATAATCGATCATCTTCTCTCAAATGGGGAATTGTTTTTCTTAAGAGAACCTGTAGAGTCATGGTAGATAAGGGAACTATTTTGCACCCTAATAGTCCTGCTTGACAGCGTTAACAAATTTTGAATGAACCAAATCACCGTACAGATTCCATAGAAAATTCTTGTATTCAAGGATAGTGTAACATCCCATATCGATTGGAGAGGGGCACTAAAGCGGTCTTTATAAGGCTGTGGATACCTCTCCCTTTAGGATGCGTTTTGTGAGCAAAACCTTGAGGCTAGGGGGGAGAGAGGGTGTGAACCCTGGGCCAAAGAGGACAATATCCTGATGCGGATGGTCTGGGCTATTACAGTGGTATCAGAGCCAGTACCCGGATCGGTGTGCTAGCGAGAGGGGCACGAAGCGGTCTTTATAAGGCTGTGGATACCTCTCCCTTCAGGACGCGTTTTGTGAGCAAAACCTTGAGGCCAGGGGGGAGAGAGGGTGTGAACCCTGGGCCAAAGAGGACAATATCCTGATGCGGGTGGTCTGGGCTGTTACAGATAGACCACAAATAATATGCAAACACTGAATTGGCAAATATGTAAAGTTAGAAAAATGGTACGGACTCTTAATTGTAAAGCTTAATTATTTATTATTCTTTCTTTACTCATCACCCTAAATCTACCCAAAAGAACATTCAAAAGTAAAAGCGCATCAAAATCGGGCATTAAGATTTAGAAATAACACCCACCTAGAAAAAGAAAAAAGAAAAAATAAAAAGAAAAATTAAGGGACAAAGCAAAGCAAAAGCAACCACCTACCATCCCAAAAGAAAAATGGCTTCAATTCAACAAATGGCTTTAGCTTCCCAAGTTTCTTAGTAAGTTCAACAAATGGCTTTAGTTCAGTCAGAACCTGCAATGGGGAAGACAAAAAGATAAATGCTATAACCAACTTCATTAAAGACCTCTAAAATGAAAAAATTTCTAGCAATACCTCAGCAGGAACCATAGGAGCATTGACTGCAGTGGCAACAAGCTCCCCTATTAAAGCTCCAACAATGGCTTCGGCTATTTCAATGGCCACACCTTCCTGCACATTAAATTTAAGCACTATTAGGCAAACAAAATGAAACAAAATAAAGTTTTAAGATATTTAAATATGAAAGTGGAACATATAAATCACCTGTGTTTCCATGGTGCTGGCACCTAGATAAGGAGTTGCAGTAACTTTCTCATGCTATACCAATTTGTTGTCTTGTGCTAATGGCTCGACTGTGAAAGCATCAAGGGCCGCCTATGAAAAAGAGATTATGTTATCCCACTTTCCCTGATAACAAATTATTTTTGTATCGAAAGGCAAATACCTGTGCAACAATTCCAAAATCCAATGCCTTCACAAGAGCATCTTCATCAATAACTCCTCCACATGCAACATTCACAATTCGGACCCCTTTCTTCATCTTGGCAAAAGTTTCCTTGGTGAGAATCTTATTTGTAGAAGGAGTGAGAGGCATGTGCAAAGAGATAAAATCAGCTTTAGTATGGCCTTATCAAAGCTCACAAGATCTACACCTATGATATGGGCACGATCAGTTGGGGCATATGGATCATGTGCTATGACATGCATACCTAGCCCCTTAGCTCGCCAAGCAACTTCGGATCCAACATTTCCAAAGTCCATCACTGCCAGTGTTTTTCCAACAAAGGATACACCAACATATTTGTTCCTTTGCCACTTGCTTGGATTAAACCAACCAATATATCGAGTAAGGAATCTTGGGTGGGCTAAAATGCCAAGTCCTCACAGAACAATCATGATAAATATAAAATTCCTAACATGCAAACCATATTCAAATTGCCACAATACAAAAAAGTAAGATTTTGACATATTTTGTGAAACCAGGATGAGAAAAAGCACCAAAAAAAGAAAAAATAGAATTCTATATTCAATAATCAGTATTGTCATTCTAAGTGTTCTATTCGAGAGAGTTGTATTACACCATTGCTTTGCCATTCTATCTCGTGTCAAATCTAAAATTCTATCAAATACGACCAATGAATTGAATAGATCTGGCAAATTTTATTGTTTTTTTTATTATTTAAACAATAAAAATGGTTTACTTTTAATACTTTTCAAAGCACTTTTTGATGCTTCTTAAAAGCCCCAAAAAAAAAATCATTAAAAAATAAGAAAATTGCCAAATCGAAAAATCAATTTCTATCTCCGAAATGGCCAAGACAAATCGAAACCCAATAAATAAACAAATAAACAAAGCCCATTTACCAGCTTTCACAGACGTGTCAGCTTGAGCAACGTTCCTAACCGTGGCAGCCAAGAGAGCAATCCCATGCTCAGCGGCGGCAACTGTGTTGGCAGTTGGAGTGTTCACCACCAAGAATCCATGCTTGGTCGTCGCACCTAGATCCACATTATCAATCCCCACACCAACCCTCCCGGCCACCTTCAACCTCCGACCAGACGACTTAAACATATCTTTGGTCACCTTCCTCCCGCTCTGAACGACAAGCGCATTGCCGAGCAAGATCTTGGTGCAAAGCTCATCAGGGCTCAAATTATACAAGCAATCAACATTCGCTTGAAGAGGAAGCTGCGAAGGGCAAATGCAAAGGCAAATAGAAGAGGAAGCTGCGAAGGGGAAGGGGAAATTTGGCCAAAGATCTCACGTGAGAGTTGCAATTGAAGCTGGATCTTTGATGCTAGGTGTTACAATCGAAGGGCTCCAATTTTGATCATGTTTTTGGACCGCACAGGGGCCATGCAGACGATCCTCATACTAGACACCATCTATATATATATATATAAGTGATTATCCGGATCCTTCAAGAATAGTTTTATATACTTTTTTCCCTTGAGTGGACAATTATGTGTAGGAGTGAGATCTGCATGAGTTTAATGTAACTCTTTTGCAGCTTGACAAAGAAAAGGCCCAAAACCAATAATATGTAGAAATACCATTGTACGATGTCATATATAGAATTTTCTGTTTTTCATTTATTTATTTATTTTTAACATAAATGGGCAAAGAAAGTCTAGGAATGTCTATAGGGCAGGTCGGGCCAGTTTTTAAAATTCCTTCCCCATCCCTATGGGGAATTTTCTATCCCATCCCCGAGGTTTTCTTCGTTTCTTTATAGGCGGGGCGGGGCGAGGTAGTTTTCCCTGCTTCTTTTTTTTTTTTTTTAAATCATTCATATAAATTTTTTTTGAAAAATTTATATAATTTATGAATAAAATGACTAAAATGCAACGAAAATATAATAAAATACATCGATTTCGGTGGCCAAAGTTGAGGGTTTAGTGTTGGAGCTTGTAAGAAAAGAAAAAAAATGATGTTTTACATAAATAAAACTAGAAAAAAATTTAAAAAATAAATAAACATATATACCGAACTGGGTTTGGGGCGGGATGTTTACGCCCCGTCCCTGGTTCGGGTTTTAAACCTTTGCCCCGAGCTTGCCCCATAATCTTGATTTTTTGAGAAAAAATGAAGCAGTGTACACGGAGATCAGGTCATGCGGGGCAAATTGCCATTCCTAAAAAAATCCAACACTATATAATAAATAAATATGTAAAAAGTATTGGAAAGGCAGAGATTTTAAAACATGAAGCACACTGCATAATTTTACATATTATTTTCTTTGCTGTAGCGTACTGCATAAGAAAATAAAAAACTGATGTGTCCTTTGGTAATGCATCTTTTTGTTTTTGCTTTTTAGTTTTGTTTATGTTTTCTTATTTGTGGTTTTATTTTAGAAAAACAAAAACAGCAACCCTTTTTTATGATAAAGGAAAAAAAAACTAATGGTAACCATTTTTTATTTTTTCTCTCTTTTTATTTTTTATTTTTTGTTTTAAAAAATTTGTTTTTAAGTTCACATGATTTTCCTGCTATATATGGTTCAAAATTCCTTCGATAGTTTTTTTTTTTTTAATTATTTTATTTTTATGTTGATGAAAGGTTTCAATCTCAATATTCCTGTCGGAGTAAACAGTAAAATAGTTGGGTTGTATCCAAGAGAATTTCATCAATAAATAAAGTATTAATTTCACATATATATATATATATATATATACATTTACATTGTCGCATAACGTAATCTCATCTCTTTTTTCATTTTCTCTAATAATAAATATGTTAATTATAGAACAACTCAAGAATTGACTGAATAGTTTATATAGGTACCTGATAAAAATCGATAAATATGCTATAAACCTATATATTTATACTCACCTTTTATATATAATCAAAAGTCAAAACTTGCAATAAAGCTATATTATATTTTTATTTTTCCTGATCTTGTCCTTCAAATATAGCTTTCTACGCCAAACAAGTTTCGAACACATGCATAATACTAGTTACTGTAATGAATGAACTAATTTTGTCAAAAAACTTTGTTGATCTTGTTCCACGTTAATTATTATTTCTTAATTCTGTGTGCATTTTTTCTTATACAAAATATCTAATCACCCATTAAATTGTTAACACATGAGTTAGTAAAGGATTTGAATTCTAACCAAAGAATAAAGATTCAAGATCCACCTTTGAGTTGAACACTCAATTATATATGTGAAATAATAAATATAGATATACACAGATAATTTGATCGGATTGTAAGTGGAAATCAATCTCCACCTTTCCTTTTTTTTTTTTGTTATTAACCAAAAAAATAAAAAGTCACAACCACCCTTTTGTTAATCCCTTCTACCATGCATCATAAAATCCTCCAAACATGTTCTTGTCTTTTGTACCTTTCCTTAAACAGCAAGCATCGTCCCGCCTTTGTTCATGGTCACTTTTCGAAGCTTTAGAGCCACGGATTTGAAGGATAGGATTGTATACCAAATGGATCGAGCAGATTTATTAAAATGAAGGCCCAAATAATAGAAGGCCCTATACTACGTACAATCCGTGGGAGTTTATCAGACCGCTATTTGTAAGCTGAGGCCCAAATTAAGCCTAACTTCTTAACATAGCCGGAGGTCCAAATTAAGCCCAAACTTTAAATTCTAGGTATTTAAGCTACATCATAGGTCCATTTGAAATGCGGAATAAGGCTATACATCTGTATTTTTTTGAGCTTGTCAAAGACACCTTTTGATGCACAAATCGATATTTTCCATGTCTTCAATTACCGGCAACAATATCACCTATTATATTCCAAGAAAAGGAAAAAAAACACACATACACACACACACACACAGAGACAAAGTATAAGTTTCGTACACATACATAAAATTGTCATCAATCTTGACTTTGATTTTGTTCCATGTTAGTTGTTACTCCTTACGTTAATTATTAGTGCCATTTGTATGTCAATAATATTTTATTATCCATCTAACTATTTGCTACAATCAACCTTGACTACAAATTTCCTAACAACTAAAATATGAAAGTTTATATAGAATTAATTACTTAATTAGCTTATGTATATGTGCAAGTAACGAGTCTTTTTTTCTTTCCTTCTGTTAACCATGAGATATTTGATTATCATGTATTGGAGATTGATGTATTTGTGATGATGTGTTGTAATCTCTAGTGCTTTGGAGGTTAAAGTTGAGGCAAAATTGGATCCTTTATGCTTTCCTTGAACTATTAATATTGTACAATGTGCAACATTTTTGGTACATATTTGAAACTTCAAACTTTTCCTAAATAACCAACAAGCTCAACAAAATCATACTTTCTGTAGGTTGTCTTTCGGCATATAATTTTTAAAACCAAAAGTTGCTAATGAAGCAACAATTGAGAGGAAGAACATTACCAAACGAAAAACAATTGAGAGGGAGGATCCTCTTGTGAATGCTCAGACTTTTTCAACATTTCCCTTTTCCAACACAAAATTCCTTTTTCCTCATTAATAAATAGAAGGAAAATGAAGTAAAAAAGAATAAAGAGAAATAAAGAAGTTTTAGTTTTTTTTTAAATAAAGAAGTACTTCTTAATATATAAGATATTATTATTCAAGAATATGCCAAAAAATGATGTTCACATTATAAAGTTTTGTCATCGTTCTGATCTTCTGGTGCTCTTAAGCATTTGTACTGCCGGCAAAATGTATCTAGCTTCCGTTCTTCAAGTTTTTCTTGAAAAAATGAAAGACAAATGTAATATAATTGCATTTAAATAATAATGTTGATCCAGTCAACTAATAATTTCATAGCCGAACCAAGAATTCAAGAATAAACCACAAACTTTCTGATCAAGATCATATTAGTATGAATGACATATAAGTTAAAAGTTCAAAAATAAAGCTATAAATTTTTCTTTTTCTTGCCTAATGCATTAAACTTTCAAACTTTTTATGGATAACAACCCAAAAAAAAGTCAATAATGGCCAACAACTTCAACAAACTAATCCCTATAAATAGTAACCTCATCAAAACACAAAATCACACAATTGAAGAAAATTCCAATACAAATTACTTAGAAAGGAAAAGAGAAAGAGTGTGATATATTAGTTACTTTGCTGCAAGGATGAGTACAGACTGCCAAGGTAATACATAGTGCTTGTCTTTTGTTAATTATTGTCCTGATTTATATGCATAATTTCATATATAAATATAATTAATTTATCTAATTTTGGGTGTTCATGTATGTATTATAGGAAAGAGTTCATGGCCAGAGCTAGTTGGAAAAGAAGGGAAAGTAGCTGAAGAAATTATTGAGAGAGAGAACCCTCTTGTGGATGCTATTATTATTGACCAAGATGCAGTAGTCCTACCAGTGTTCTTTTGTGATAGGGTTTGGGTTCGGGTTAACACTTCTGGAATTGTTGTAAGTGTTCCTATTGTTGGTTAGGGCTTCTATATGTACCTAAAAATGCTTCAGGAAAAGCCTACTTGGCTCCTCTAGCAAATTTATGTGTTTGTTACTCTTTGTACGACTATGTATAATAATTCCTGCAAATGGAAATAATTAATAAAGGGATAATTCTATATATTATTCTTAATTTGTTATGTTAATGGAAATAAGTAAATAAGATAATATTCTTTCGTCATTAATTTTCATTTTTTCTTTTCATTTTTAATCTTGAAAGCGCAAAGTTTCAAACTCAATATTATTAACATAGAAAACAATACTAGTTGGGTTGTATGTATGAAAGAATTGTATCAACAATTAAAGTATTAATTTGGAAACTATATATATATACAATCAATCCAAAAGCATAACTATTTTATTTTATTAAACTAAAGTTCACTTTAGATAATTATAAGATTATATCAATATTAGGATTTAAAATTTTAAAAATGATCAAATATGGATTTAGTAACAAATTAAAAAATGAATTATGTTAAAATTCACTTATTGATAAATGTAATTTTAAATATAATTTTTAAATGTAATTCAAAGATTAAAAAAGAAAAATCTCCTATTATTCACCATATTAAGGATCTTATTTAAATTTTATTAGATATATATATATAGTGTTACATAATATATACATACCATTTACGCATGCTTGTTGATGATTGTTTTGTTTTTTAAAATTTCCGTGTGATTTGATGGTCATTTTTCATGCCATATCAATTAAAATGGCATATAATTTTGCGCATCAGCACTAAGGCCAGAAATGTACAATACATGTGACTTATATTTTTCCACCCATTATAACTCCATGGCCTTTTGTCTAATTTAAAATCAAAGTTTATCAATTTCATGATTGGAAAACTAAAATTCTTTTAAATTTAATTTCAATCCCCTCTCGTGTCTTCAATTCAAATGATGGTGGTTGCTTTGGTTTAGATTTAGAACCAACCGCTAAGAAGTACTAATAGGAAGTTTTGAAAGTTGTTCAAGATAGGTTTGTATTGTATTGCCGATTACAGTTGTACAATTGGTTATCAAATTCAGAAGTTGCATCTGTATAGAATTGTAGTAAATGCAATCACACGTCTCATATAATGTTCAAGTGATAAACATGGTTAGAAATTGTTCAATTTTGCATCATTTTTTATTGATTTCCCTCATTAGATTTGTGCCATAGTGTTCATATAAACTCAATATTCTTGAGGCTTTAGACAAATATATTTTCTTGTTGACCAGGGCACATGATTAAAACGAGTTTCGTTTTTGGTCTTTGTTTTTATTGACTTTGAAGGTTAGCAGCCTCACAATTTGCGTTTACAATATCCTTGTCATTTTTTCGACTCTGTTTTGTTTTATTTGGCTGTTCAACTCTGTTCTAGTTTTGATGGGAAACTGGCAGAAAACTCGTACACAAGGAAAGTTTTAGTACGATTGATGAAGTATCTTTTTGGGTTTAAGGTTTCTTCCATTAACTTTTTATTTGATTGATTTTACAATTGTACTCGTGCTTTGTAGAGATTTTGTGGAAATTGACTTTGACATAACATCGACAAATTGACTTTGACTTCTCCGTTTTCATCTACCTTTTTTAATCGAATGATTTCTATGTATAGTTAATAATAAATTGCATAAATTTTCAAACAAAGAGAATTTAAATTGTGCCAATCGCTATAGATATCTATATATATATATATATACAATTAATCCAAACGAAGATCAACCAAACAATGAATAAATCTTATATCTTTTACACATTTTTGTATGCTTTTTTTTTGTAAATACAAAGAAAAAAATAATGTAATTCACAAAAAAATGAAAGAGGAAACAAATAGTGTAAGAAGAGGGAATAAGGCATCGGATGGTTGGCGATGGATGATGACGATGTAGTGGAGATGGATGGTGGATGATCTTAATTTACCCAGTTTGGGAATGGTAGCGACAAGCCATTAGAGTCAAGAAAAAGCCAGACCCTGTTGCAGTTGAAAAAGCATGAATGGTGATTGATCCAACTGGTAGACTTATTACATCCACATTTGGATTGTCCCTCTTTATTATTGCCTCCGCAGCCTCCCCTTCTATTCCCCAAAGCTCTGGCCAAGAAGTCTTTTCACCTGAAAAACCCGTACACCAATATTTTAAATAATCACCCTCTATACACAAATTAATTTAAATTGCAAATTCAAATTCACATTGACACACATCACACATCCTTGTATACTAACATTTTTTTTAACCAAAAAAATATCTTTATCAAAAAAAAAATATATATATATATATATATATCAATTTATATTTTAATGAAAATTCATAATACAAAAACTTTACCCATTTATGAATTAATAGAACCTACTTTATTCAATGATATTGTGCAAAAGAGATAATACAGAGTAAGAAAGAAAAGATCTTAATGGGGAATATAATGTTAGAAATTTAAATCCATAATTTTATCATTGATTATTATTATTACCCAAAAAAAAAAAAAAAAAAAAAAGGTAGAATTGTGAACTGGGGTTGTGGGGTGAAAGAGCAAGAGAAAAAACAAGGAAAAGCCATTAAAAGAAAGAAAATCAGGTGACGGCAAAAGAGCTAAGTGGAGAAGAAGCCTTCTTCTCTAGCTTCGTTGCAATCATCTGATCTTCGAATTCAAAGGACTTTCCTTGTTAATTCCCTTGTTCTTCCCGCCGGAACAATAATTCATCAACAACAATCAACCAAGAAAATAAAAAGAAACAGAAAATTATATACAAGATTCGCAGCAACCACATAATTAGGCAATGAAACATGACAAAACTCTATTTTGTGCATAATCATAAACATGTTGTTATCAGAACTGAACTGGCAGAGGAAAAAGATTGAATCGAAAGCTAAAGAAAAGATATTGCAATTAAATAAGAAATAAAAAGACTAATGAAGCTTCAGAATTATAATCAAGAAGAAGAAAATTATTGTTAATATAGATTATTTTTTCATTAATGGTGTATTGGCAAATATTGTTTGTACTAGTTGATACTTATAGGCTAGGCACTCCTATCGTGCTAGAACTTTCATTCCATGTAGAATTCTTATTTCGTAAAAATTGTACAATAGCCAATCGTCGATTCAATAAGCAAATTAAAAAATAATAATAATAATAATAACATGTTATTTTGTTGATAATAATAATAATAATAAAAAACTAAAGCAAAAAGCTCTTTTATTATTTTATCTGTTTAAGTAATAAAAATATATTTCGATGAGGAGTTACTGATATATGGATGGATAATTTACATCACGCAGCTTATCCTTGTCCTTTTTCTAACTCTGTTTTGTTTTATTTGGCTATTCAACTTCGTTTTGGTTTTGATGGGAAAACTGGCAGAAAACTCGTACGCAAAGAAAATTTTAGTACAATTGTTGAAGTACCTTTTTGGGGTTGACGGTTTCCTTGATTAACTTTTTATTTGATTGATTGTACAATTGTGCTCTTACTTTATAGAGATGGCTAACAGTACGAATCAAATTGACTTTGACTTAACATCCACAAATTGACTTCGACATCTCTGTTTTCATCTATATATTTCGAATCGAAAAATACTATATATAGTTAATAATAAATTGCATAAATTTTCAAAAAAAGAGAATTCAAATTGTGCCACTCGCTATATGTGTATATATATATATATATATATGTATCCACACAAAATTAATCCAAATCAAGATCAACCAAATAATGGATAAATCTTATATCTTTTACACATTTTTGTATGCTTTTTTTTTTTTTTTTTGGTTGTAAATACAAAGAAACAAATAATGTAATTCACCAAAAATAAAAGAGGAAACAAATGATGTAAGAAGAGGGTATAATTGGTACGTCTAAGCATTGGATGGTTGGCGAAGGATGATGATGAAATATTGGAGATGGATGGTGGATGATCTAATTAACCAAGTTTGGGAATGGTAGCGACAAAGCCATTAGAGTCGAGAAAAAGCCAGACCCTGTTGCAGTTGAAATCATGAATGGTGATTGATCCAACTGGTAGACTTATTACATCCACATTTGGATTGTCCCTCTTTATTATTGCCTCCGCAGCCTCCCCTTCTATTCCCCAAAGCTCTGGCCAAGACGTCTTTTCACCTGAAAAAACCCGTACACCAATATTTTAAATAATCACCCTCTATACACAAATTAATTTAAAACATTTTTTTTTCTTGTGGCTAGGATATATTTACACAATAATGTTCTAAAGAGCATTATCAAAACAGGATATGTTGAGCGCCAAATCACATATAAACGCTACTAGCCACTTAGCATATTCTGTCGACAACACCTAAGAGATTATAAGAACTAGACATTATAAATGTGCATGCATACATATACATATGCATCAGGTATCTGGGCATTTCATATCAAAAATAAAAAGAAGAAGAAGTAGAAGAAGAAGAAGAAGAGTTACCTGGGCACAAACTCATCCTTTTGTATGGTAATTTGCTTGCTAGCTTTTGTTTTTCTGATGTTGTGTCGATAGAAGATAACAATAATAATAATAATAATTGTAATATAATGATAAGAGAATCTATGTGTGTATACATATATATGATCGATCATTTTTGACTTGGTTACGTAGCTGAAGTTGCGTGCATATAGAAGTCTCGAAGTTTTCTTTGTATTTTAATCTTTTGGCACGTGAAAGAGAGAAAAGTCTTGAATTAGTTTTAATCTGAAATCTGGAGGTGTATTTTGACCCCCTTGCAAGTTGCGTATATCCATATTTTAAGCTTAGCTTTATGGGTTTCTTTTTATTTGAAGAAAATTAATAGTTTTTTTATGTCCAATTTATTGAGAAAGTGCAAAAAGTTTCAAATAATTAAGGAAAAGGCAAGGAAAATAGGAGAAACGTAGAAATGCAATTAATGAAGCGGAAAGTTCTCTTTGCCTGTAAAATAATAAAACCACGTTATCGATTACTTGGACAAAATGGATAGTAAAGACGGCTAAAATATATACATATTCATGACAATTGAAGACAATTCAAAAACATTGACACTTTTGTTTGCTTGTGTATGAAAATTTGTAATTGATGAACTTCAATTAGGACGAAGGTACTTTTAAATTTAGCATAAAACAATAAGAAAAATGACCGAACCTTCCAACGGAAAATCCGGCAACACCTCCCCTAAGGGTAGGACTTACCAAAAATTACCTGCACTGAAAACACACTTCTATAATCACCCCCTTATTCCTCCCGCAAAACTACAAATTGTTTCCACAAATTTACAGCACTTCACAACAACAACGGCAGCCCAGTGCATAAATAAAACATAAGTATCCAAATAGTATATAGAGCTTCATGAAGTGCTAATCAACAGAAATACAACAAAGATGAAAGAAATAATACAACTGAAACGAATGAGTACAAAAATACTTCTTGAAACACGATAGCGGCGGAGAACTGGTTCGCCCCGGAAGAACGTCTATCACCCCTTGCACCTAAGGGAACGGAACTTAAAAACGTGAGATGCTAATCATCTCAATGAGTGACCCTAGCTACTGAACACTTTTAATAATAATAATAATAATAATATAACAAATAAGGGAATTGAATTAATACCAACAATTAATAAATAATAATAATAACAGTTGGAAATAATAATTTTCCCTCAAAACTCTCACTAATCATTCCATTGGAAATGTTCCCTTTTTAAAACAATTTCACAAAATCCGATATTCATATTTCCCGAAAACCAAAGGATCAAACCATTTGATAAACAATAAATAAATAAATAAATAAATAAATACCCCAATATATAATTAAAATGTAATAATTCATAATAAATAACTTTGAACACTTTTGGGGTTTGGAACTTTATCTGAAAATTTACACTTGACGCATCACACTATATACCGGTGATGCCCTCCGATACCCAGGGTCCTGAGCACCGACTGGCGGGGAGATTAAAGAGAGAAACTTGCAAACGGCACTTCGGCATCCCGACAGTACCGCTACTGAAACCGTCATCCCGGCCAAGGAGGGGGGCGGCTGTGGCCAATAACAAACTTGCCTGTCCACGATCCAATGGCAACTCACGGGAGACATAATACTTGCACGCTAAACCACATATACATATACCAGAACACCAATACTGTATGAATGCGTCTAAAATCATTATTTAATCAACCGTACCGTTCTTTTCAAAATTACCGTGGGAAATATATTAAATTTTTCACACTTACCATCCCACATATTTTCATTTAACAAACCGGTACGAAACATCGATAACAAATAAAACCATAATTTTTCTCGTAATACGAGGTTCAACAAATAAAATATCGTGGGCATAATTATAAAATTAAACCACCAATTTAAACAAATATTTTCATAAAATATTTAAACCAATTATGCCCAAAAATAATACTTAAAACCACGTACGATTATTACCGAAATATACTTTGCTCATGCATAATAAATAAATTAAATCACAATAAAATCATAATTAAATTGTATCACATGAGCATAATTTAAATATCAATTAAACACCAATTAAACATAATTAATTGCCCAAAATATTTTTAAAGATGGGTCACTCACCTGGAGCACGCAATTAAACCATGATCCACCATGGGATCAATTCCACTACTCACCCGTGTTCCTAGAACACAATTCACACACAGTCAAATAAATTAATATTTTATTCGGGTAAATAATACCCGGTACCTGGGGGGTTAAACACAAATGTTAACCAAAGTTGACGAGTAATATATCGAATCGAAGCTTGAGCGACGAGGATTACAAATCCGGTCTTACTTCCCGGAGATCGGACCAGTGGTGGCCGGAATCTCGCCGGAAAGCTTTCGGGATTCAACTCTTCGATTCTCTCAATCCGTCGCGAATTGGCGAAAAAGGACCCCAGATTTGGATTCAGGAGGTCGGAATTAGTGAAGGGGAACCGGCGATGCAACTGGGTACTCGCCGGAACAGTTATTTCCGACGAGCCGCCGCGATCACCGGCAACCGCCCCCGGCGGCGACGCGTGCGGTGGCCGTTGGCTGAGATTTTTGGCGGTTTTGTAGATCAAGGGGAGAGGATTCCAACGGGACCGGTGGTGAGGCAAACGGAGGCCGGACGGCGGAGAGATCGGGATTTGAAGATTTTCGGTACCTCGCCGGGATTTGAGGAGGTGGTGAGGGGTGGCTGGAGCGTGTGGCCTGAAAATGGCTGGAAACAGGGCAAACGGCGGTGGCCGGCGGTGGAGGGGAAAAATCGCGTACATAAAAATATTAAAATATTACGATATCCGGCAAACTTCACGCGTACATAACTTTTTAACCGTACGTCCAAATTAGGCGTGCCTCTAGTCTGTGAACTCGTATCGACGAGTACTTTACAACCATACCAAAGTCAAAACAAAATTACACTACAAGAAAAAGTCAACTCCCGGTACCTTTTGGACAGTTTGCATCTCGACTTGTTTTACCCATAACTTTCAAACCGTAGCTCCGTTTTCAACGTGCTACTAGTCTACGAACTCGTGCCAACGTGTACTTCGTAACGGTACCTCCGTCAACCTAGAATTCCAATCGGATTAAAAAGTCAACTTTTGATCCCTTTGGTCAACGGTTAAAGTCAACAGTCAACCTCGGTCAACGTGCAAAAATTCCGACATGGTTCAGGACGGGGTGTTACATACTTAAATATAGTTATTGTTACATTTATTCCAGGTGATAGTTCACATTTATCACCAAGGCATCATTCCTCGAAATGGTCTTAAATAGCATCTTTTATTCTTATATATAACTTAATTAAGAATAACAGAGAAGTAGAGTACTTGTTAATTACTTCAAAGAATTAATTCAACTCACTTCTTTTCTTCATTTTTTTCCAATTTACTGATGAAAAAAGGGATTTTGGTTTTGGAAATTAAGCAGAAAAGTCTGAAGTTTGGTGATCAAAAGGAAGATGCATGTCTGTATGTTACTTTATTATTTAATAGTTGCAAATAGAAAGAAACATATATATATATATATATATATATATATGCATTTATACACACACACTTTATTAATGGCAAATTAAGTCGTACATAATTATATAAAAGAAGAATGATTTTTATCAACCTTAACAAATTTGACTTTGAAGATCAAAGCTTAATTTATAGCTATATAGCTTGAGGGTAATGATGAATCAGATACATCTATACACCATCTTGGTGATAAGATTTTGTGTAAGTTAAGAAACTAACAAAAGTCAAAAGGATTTCCAGAAAGTCAAAAATGGCTACCCTAGAAGCTAGCTATATTGAGATCGATCACACCCTATAAATACTCATCTTAATCTCCATTAAAACATGCAACACTACAAAACATATACAAGAAAACTTCAGGAGAGAGATATAGAGTAATTCAAGAGAAGGCTAACTAAGCATGGCATCAGAATGCAAAGGTCATTTAGAGAGCATTAAGTTTTAGCTAATTAAACTAGCGGGGTTTTAAGTTTTATACATTTATGTAATTTTGCTATATTATGAATTAACGATGGACATTAATATCTAATTATGTGTAATTCAAAATAATATATATTCAATAAATAATATATAATTGGATGTTATTGATGCTCAGCGTCAACATATATATATATATATATATATAATTTTTATTAGATGATCAAATTGCAAGGTTTTAATTTATTTTATATATATATAGGTAAGGATACATGGCCTGAACTGTTGGGAAAGCAAGGGAAGTTTGCTGAGGAGGTGATTGAGAAAGAGAATCCTCATGTTGATGCTCAGATTATATTGGAAGGGACAATTGTGGCTCAGGAATTCCGATGTGACAGGGTTCGAGTTTGGGTTGACAGCTATGGCACTGTCACTAGGGTCCCTCGAATTGGTTAATTTGGTTAATTAAGGCTGGCTATATATGTGTATATATATACATATGGCTCTAGTAATAAACTAATTTATTGATAAAATGAAATAAATGAGAAGAATCCTTTTCCCTCCAATGCATTAATATTGTTGTATTCGACAAGGAAAATATATCATATATTTCCTTGTATTGTACAATTGGATATTTTATACATAAAAAGTTACTTTAATTAATTTGCATTTTGCTGAGTATATAGTCTTCTTCTTTGTTTCCCCTTCTTTTTTTTTTTTTTTTGTTTAGCGAATGGTCTTGTCTAGTTAATTTTCTTATTTGGCTAATCGAAAATACAAATAAAGTGGCTTTAAATTGGAGTTTTGGCACCCCCCCCCCCCCCCCCCCACATATAACGGCCAAAAAAAAAAAAATTGATTAAAAAAAATGGTTGCATAACTTTAATCCAAAAAAGTAATTGCTTCACCACTTATTATTATTATTATTATTATTATTTTATGAAAAAAATAACCGACAAAGGAACTTCCCAAAGTTTAATATATGCCCTTTTTAGGATATCAGTTAGCAATAACGAGATCTAACCCTATATAAAATAAAGCTAAAAATATTATATTTAAAGGTGCATTTATTTTGGGGCCAAATATATTTTTTTTAAGAAAAATATTGTATATAAATATATATATATGTCAGAGCCTGTCCAAGATTCTTCATCAGAACCCTAGACAAGCTTTGATCCTAGGGAAATTCTATTGGACCCTCCAATGAAAAATCCGACAGAACCTCCCCTAAGAATTGGACTCACCATAAATTCTCTGCACTGAAAACACACTTCTATATATACCACTTTATTCTTCCCACCTTACTACAATTTCATTCCACAAATTTGTAGCACTTCAAATGAATATTAAGAAATCAGTGCATAATTAATGAATAAATGTCCAAAACAATATACAGAGCATTATTAAGATACAATTAAATATGAAATTTAATGCAACAAAAGATAAAATGAATAATACAAGGTAGGGAGCAAAAGAAGGGAAAGCTTCTTGAACTTTCAGCACGAACAAAGATGTCGAGCTCGCCTCCGGACGATCAATGTCTACTAATCTGGACTTAGAAGAACAGAATTTAAAAATATAAGATGCTAATTATCTTAATAAGTGACCCTATCTAATATATTATTATAATGGTAATAATAATCATAGTACATTTGATTAATTAAGAATAAATTGAAAATAATATTTTCCCTCAAAACCCTCATCATTCACTCCGTTGGAAAAGTTTTCATTTTAAATATTTTTACAAAACCCAATATTTTATGCCCCAAAAATCGAGAAATAATAAATTGAATAAATTGATAATAAATCCAAATACGAATAAAATACAATAAAAGAATTTTAAAATACTTGCATTAAAGAAATATAACATAAAATTGAAATTCAATATATAATTCGTAAAATTTGATTTAATAAATCAAAATAAACAGTGTCAAAAACATAATTAAAATAATTACAAACAACCATGTAAAGTAAGTGGTAAAAATATTATAAAATTCGTTTTGAAATATTCAATCAATTTATATAATAAAAATATGACAAGATGCATTTTAAAAATATTGATTTAAAATAATTGACATAAAATATGAATAAATACGTTTTAGAAAATACTAGTTGGAAATAGGTGATAAAACAAATTAAATACTTTAATTTAAATACAACTTTAAAACTTTGGGATTTGAAATTTATATTTGAAAAATACTTGACGCAACACACTATATACCAGTGATGTCCTACGATATCTAGCGTCCCGAGCGGAAAGTTAAAGAGAAAAACTTGCATACCGTCGCTTCGACGTCCTGACACCGCTGCTACTTAAACCGTCATCCCGGTCATGGAGGGGGCGACTATGACCAATATCAAACTTGCCTATCCTCGGTCTGATGGCAACTCATGGGAGACATTACAACTTGCGCGCTAATCCATATATACAGTACAGAATACGAGTACTATATGAGTGTGTCTAAAATCAATTACTAAATTTATTAAAATACCAAGTTTTTCCAAAGTTCACCGTGGGAATTATATTATTTTTCAAACCCACATTCTCTTAGATCCTCATCATAAATCCATCGATATAAATTCCATCAATTTCAAATCTATCAATGAAATTAACATTAATTTAAAATAAATATGCCTTCAATTCCTCAAAATTCAAAATGTAATTACATCACAATTTCTTTTAATTCCCAAATATATTTTTGACACCCAAACATTTATTAAAATAACATCAATTGGCAATATAATTTAGATGGAAATTCTCTTAATATTAATTACATAAAACATAATAATTTAAATCAATATTCCTTTCTCAAATCTTCAAAAAATAATTTGAATCAAATATGTCATTTAAACCTCATGAAATCCACAATTAAATTCAACAACAATTCAAATAAAATTAAATTCACAATTTCTTTAAAATTGAATTTCATAAAAATAAAATCTCCATAATTTATCAAAATCAAAATATGCTTTAATGCCACATATACATTTCAATTTATTCAAATTGTGCCATTAAAATTCCAAATATAATTTTACTAAATATTTAACACATAAAAATATTAAATCCAAACATTTAATTATCACAAAATAAATATAATTTAACATCCAAAAATAATATTGAAGGTGGGTCATTCACCTCGAGCACGCAATTCAATCAAGATCCTCCATAGGATCGTTTCTATAATTCACACGTGTTCCTAAAACATTGACAATACACAAACCGATTAAATTAATATTTTAATCGGATAAATTATACACAGTTACCCAAAGGATTTAACACAAGCGCTAACCAAAATTTACAAATAATATATCGAAACAAAACTTATAACACAAGGATTAAGGATCGACCCTTACCTTCTAGAGATCGGACCCGAAGTGATCGGAATCTCGCCCGGAAGGTTTCAATCTTTAGGTCCTCAGATCTCACAAACCGCCGTGAATTGGAGGAAACTGACTTCAGATTTGGGTTCAGAGGATTTGGATTAGTGGGAAAAGGGGGATAGTTGATCGGGAACTCGTTGGAATCAAGTTTCCGATGAGCCACCGTGGTCACCGGAAACCATCACTGACGGTGGTGCGTGTAACACCCCATCCTAAAGTACAACGGAAATTTTCCAACTTTGACCGAGGCTGACCGTTGACCGAAGTGGTCAAAAGTTGACTTTTTGACTCGGATGGAATTATAGGTTGACTGAGTTACCGTTACGAAGTACACATTGGCACGAGTTCGTAGACTAGTAGTACGTCGAAAACGGAGCTACGGTTTGAAAGTTATGGGCAAAACAAGTCGAGATTCAAATTGTCCAAAAGGTGTCGGGAGTTGACTTTTTATGGTTGTAGAATTTTGGTTCGAATTTTGTGTGGTTGTAAAGTACTCGTCGATACGAGTTCATAGACTAGCAGCACGCTTAAATTGGACATCTGGTTAAAAAGTTATGGACGTGTGAAGTTTTCCGACTACCGTAATATTTTAATATTTTTTAATCGGTAAACAGTGAAATGCCACGTGTCGACGTCTGAGAGGTCCATGTGGGCAAATAGTATTACCCACGGTGGCTTTTATTTTGGCAAAACGGCGAGGGAAGGAGAGAGAAGGAGAGAGAGGAGAGAGAGAGCTAGAGAGAGAAACGACCGGCCACTACCGGTTGGCCACTGTCTGGCCATCGGAGGGCCACGTGCGCCGGACAGGCAGGAGTGCCTCTCCATTTCCGACCGACCACCCAAATCTCACGGTCAACCGACCAGCGACGCGCCCGGATCGAAGCGTTTTCCGGCGACGGTGATTTTTCCCCTCCACCACCAGCCACCGCCGTTTGACCCATTTTCAGGCCACAAGCGCCAGCCACCCCTCACCACCTCCTCATTTCCGGCCAGCCCACCAAATTTCACGGCCACCGGACCTCCAACGCGCCGGGATCGGAGTATTTTTCGGCAAAGGGCCGAAAATCTTCAAACCCAGATCTCTTCACCGTCCGGCCTCCGTTTGCCTCACTGCCGGTCCCGTTGGAACCCTCTCCCCTTGATCTACAAAACCCCCAAAAATGTCAGCCATCGGCCACCGAACGCGCCGCCGCCGGTGACGATTGCCGATGACCTCGATGGCTCGCCGAAGAAATCTCTGTTCCGGCAAGTACCTAGTCCCGTCTCCGGTCCCTCTCCACTAATTCCGACCCCCTGAATCCAAATCCGGGGTCCTTTTCTGCCAATTCGCGATGGATTGAGAGAATCAAAGAGTTGAATCCCGAAAGCTTTCCGACAAGATTCCGACCATCACCAGCCCGATCTCCGGGAAGTAAGACCGGATTTGTAATCCTCATCGCTCAAGCTTCGATTCGGTATATTATTCGTCAATTTTGGTTAATGTTTGTGTTTAACCCCCCGGATACTGGGTATTATTTACCCGAATAAAATATTAATTTATTTGAGTTGTGTAATGTTGTTGTTCTAGGAGCATGAGTGAGTCGTGGAATTGATCCCATGGAGGATCTTGGATTAATTGCGTGCTCCAGGTGAGTGACCCACCTTCAAATTAATTTCGGGAATTAAATTTGTGAATATTTTGTGTGAATTGAATATTTGAAATTTATATTCTATGTGTCAAATATTTAGTTGATTTATATGTGGAAATTTTGATGCCCATATTTGAATAAATTAAATCATATTTTGATTTTTGACAAATTATGGAAATTTGGATTTTATGGAAATTTGATATATAAAGGCATTGTGATTTTGATATTAATTGATTTATTGTGGAAATTATTGGTGGATTTATTTTGATTAAAGAAAATATGCATTATATAAATTTATGCAATGTGGAAATTATTTTATGGTATTGAGGATTGTGGAATTCAATTATATATGAAATTCTTGTGGTTTTAATATTATTTTTGGGCATGATTTGATTTTTAAATATTTCAAGGAAAATATTTGTTTAAGTTGGTGGTTTCAATTTTTATAATTATGCCCATGGAACATTATGTGATTTAATTTATTATGTTTCAGAAATATTTATGCCATTGGAAAATTTGAATATTTAAATTGGTGGAATTGAGAGCTGGTGGATTTGAAAATTACGGTATTTATGGGATGAATTTATGACGATGATTATAAAGGAATTGTGGATAATTTACGGGTTTAATTGGATGGAATAAACCCGGTATGTTTATGGAAAATTTGAAATTTTGAGATGTATTGATTTTATGATTTTTAGATGCACCATACACGTACTGGTGTTCTGTGTATATGGATGTGATTAGTGCGCACATGGATGTGATTAGCTCGCTGGTGGGTGTGAGTAGCGCGCAGATGATTTATGGGGTTGTCCTGTGTTTGCCATCGGATGAGGGTAGGCCACCCCTCTATGGCCGGGACACCTGTTTGCAGCGGCGCGGTGGGACGCCACATGACCGTGTGCCGGTTTCTCTCTATAACCTCCTGTCTGGCGGTACCTCGAGACGCTGGGTACTGTTGGCGCCACTGGTATATAGTGGTGCATCAAGTGATTTTCAGAACTTGGATTTCAAATATAAATATTTTGAAATTGTATTCAAATTAAGAACATATTTAATGTTGGTTTTATTGTTTATTTCAATGGAGGTTTTAAATTGACTTAATTTTTTCCCTTTACTTAATTCTTCAAGAAATTGATTTATTTCATTATAAATTCTGAATGCTTGAATTATTACATTTTATTTGATATTTAGTTGAATAATTGATTCCTTGGTTTTCGGGAAGTATGAATAAAGGGTTTTGTGAAAATGTTTTAAAAGGGGAACTTTTCCAACCGAGAGAATCGTAATGGTTTTGAGAGAAAATATTATTTCCAATTAAGTATTATTTATCTACTTAATCGTGGTATTATAATTGTGTAGTAGATAGGGTCACTCATTGAGATGATTAGCATCTCATATTTTTTAAATTCCGCTCCCCTGGGTCCAGGTTGGGAGACGTTGATCGTCCGGGGCAAGCCCGACATCTCAGTTCATTGCCGAAAGTCCAATGAGCATTTTCTTCCCTTTTTCCTCTCCATCTTGTATTACTTATTTATCTGTCATTGTATTAATTTCACAATTATTTATATAACGCTCTGTATACTGTATTGGACATTTAGTTGTTAATTATGCACTGGAGTACTGTTATTCATTGGAGTGCTGTGAATTTGTGGAATTATATTATAGTATTGTGGGAGGAATAAGGTGGTATATATAGAAGTGTGTTTTCAGTGCAGAAACTTTGTGGTAAGTCCAACTCTTAGGGGAGGTTCTGCTGGATTTTCCATTGGAGGGTCCGGTAGGGTTTCCCTGGGATCAGGGCTTGTCTACGATTCCGGTGAGGAATTTTGGACAGGTCCTGACAGTGCGTCCGGTGGCCACTGGCCATGATTTTTGGAGGAAAGGTAGATCAAGGGATGGGACCGGCGGTGAGCCAAACGGATGCTGGAATAGGGAGAAATCTATGTGGGAATATTTTGTCGCTACCGCCGAAAAATGCTTCGGTCCGGGTGCATCGGCGGTCGGCTGGCGGTGGAATTTGGTGGGCTAGCCAGAAATGAGAAGGTAGAGGTGGTGGGGTGGCATGTGTACGAAAATGGTGGCCGGTTGGTGACTCTCTCTCATCTCTTTCTCCCTCCTCTTTCTCTCTCCTCCACCTCACTCTTCACACGCCCCACACAACCATTTGCCCAATCAAAATGCCTCCCGTGGGTGTCACTGTGCACTCACGGGTTGACTAGATTTTGACACATGGCACACATACTGTTCACTTAATTAAAAAATATATTAAAATATTACAATATTCGAAAAACTCTACAGGTCCATAATTTTTCAATGAAATGTCCAAATTAGACGTGTCACTAGTCTATGAACTCGTATCGATGAGTAATTCACAACCATGCATGAGTTAAAGCTCAAGTTTACAAAAATAAAAAGTCAACTTCGACACCCTCGGACAGTTCGGACCTCAACTTGTTTTGCCCATAACTTTCAAACCGTAGCTCCATTTTTATTGTGCTACTAGTCTATGGACTTAGGTCAAGACCTACTTTGCAATGGTACCTCGGTCAACCTGGAATTTTATCTGAATCAAAAAGTCAAAGTTGGACCCTCTCGGTCAATAATGGTCAAATCCGATCAATCTCGATCAACGTGTAAAAATTCCAATATAATTTGGGACAGGAGATTACATATATGTATATATATATATATATAAAGTTACAAATTTCTGTGGGCAGCATCGGTCCACCTCCTTCCGCACTTGGGTCATTGATATGTATAAAATGTGCAATTTATTATTATTATTTTTTTGGTAATGTGTAAAATATGTGATTTGTAACCATTAGTTGCACCAAATATATACATTAATAAGAGTTGCATCAAAGACGAAAAACGAAAAAAACAAAAAAACAAGTGATTTTTAACCATTAGTTGCACCAAATATATATATTAATAAGAGTTGCATCAAATATGAAAAAAGAAAAAAAGAAAAAAAAAATACAATGGAGGCCAAGGATTCAAGAACCATAAACATTCTAGTCATTAATGTTTGATTACTAGGCAAAAAATTAATTGCATTACTGGGCAAAAAATTAAATGCACCAAGATTTCAAGAACCATAAACCTTCTAGTCACTAATGTGAACATGGGGGTTAAAGTATAAAGGCTTACTATATCTACAGAGTTTAAATAAGATCCCTTGTTAGGGATGCATTTAATACTAAATCTAATTAACTTTTTTTTTTTTTTGATAAAAATGTGATTAACTTCAAACTTAAAAAAGGTAAACAGTGGCCCCAAGACGAACTATAAATAATCCTCTCATCACAACACAAACTCACAAATAAAAAGCTAAGAAAAGAATATAGAGGAGAGTATTAATAATTTGCACTTCTAGCAAGAGAAGATGAGTGCTTATTGTGTAGGTACATATCTTTATTTTTCATTTTTTCGGTTATGTTGCATATATATATATATATATATGTAAATATTTAGTTTCGAATACATAAAAATTAATATAAAGTTTGATTAATTTTTTTTTTTTTTTTGGTTTAAATTTTCAGGCAAATATTTATGGCCAGAACTTATGGGTAAGGATGGGAAATATGCAGTGGCAACAATAGACAGAGAGAATCCAAGTGTGAAAGCTATGATCGTGTTGGAAGGAAGTGTGGTAACCCAGGACTTCCGTTGTGATAGGGTTTGGGTTTGGGTTAATGCACATGGAATTGTTAAAAGGGTCCCTGTAATTGGTTAATTAATTAGGGGCACCCCAATAGCTACCCTATATAATCTCCAACCTCCAATATGCAAAATTGTTACCATTTATTTAATCCCTACCAACCTACCATAAATAAGGAGGTTCTATTATCTGAATGAACACCTTTGTATTCATATCTAAATCAAAATATATTTCATTAATATATATATATATATATAAATCAAATATATGTTTTTCTCTTTCAAAGTTTAAAATCATTATTACTGCTAGAGCCATCAAATTTATACCCTAAATTTTATTTTCCAAATAATATAACCGTACTTACATTAATAGTTCACAAAGCATTACATTTTAAATTCACAAAAAAGTTAACTTAATAGAACCTTATTATTTTCGTTACAAAAGTCATCGACGCTCGTAATTTTACTTCTTTCTTATGTTTATATGATAATTCAAACGATCAAAAATAAATTGTTTCCATACCATTGTGAGTAATCTTAATTTGTAAATTACCTGTCCCATAGGCATAATTAATCTTGTACTTTTTCTGTTCAAAGGTTCATTTTGGCATGAATTAAACATATTGTAATTTTTCTCAACAAAACTAGATGTTGTATTTTTTTGTTCCCCTATCTATCTAGAAAGTAGTAACTAATTATTTTAAGTGGAGTCTTATTTTTATTTTTATTTTTGGATGAATTTTTAAGCGGAGTCTTAAGCTAGGATGATCATCATGATCTGGCTGTTATTACATAGCAGAGGACCATTATTATGAACAGAGAGTTTAAAAATAATGTCAGAAAGAATTCTATAGTTCTCGATGTAGCCAAATTAACCAAAGTATATGAGTATTTCTTCTTCATCAACTTAATAGAAATTTCAGCTCAACGTCCCAAAAAAAAAAAAAAAAAAAAAAAAAAAACCAAAAAAATCATAGTATAAGCATGACACATGAACCTTAACAGTTACCAATAAATATATATTACATATATATTTATATGTATGGATCTCTACAAATTTGACTTTGAGCTGTTTAACACATTGCATGTATATATTCGACTGCTAAGTGGGCAGGATCAAAGTCAGTTCATCAAACCCAAGATTTTAAGGCCAGCCCGCTATATATAGTCTAAGACCCAAATAAAAGCCCAAGCTCTATTTACAATGGTCCAACTAAGGCCCAGATTTCGAGTTTTAGATTTCATGTCGGTCTCCGGTCTCTACTTCTCCCAGATGAGACCCGTGTCTCTATAATTTTTTTTTTTTTTTAATAACAAGGATTTGATTGATTAATTGTGTCTCCGGTGAAGATCAAATTTTTATCCTTTTTGCAGATGTTGTTTCTAGTCAAACCTTTAAAGTCATGATTGTTATGAAAACGGGCCGGGCTGGAAATGCCCAAAATAGTCTACATCAATCTACTTATATAGAGGTCCAACATGGTCTTATTAAAAGAATAATAATAATAAATAAATTAAATTAAATAAAAACAAAAAAGTTCTAACATAGCTATATAAATATACTTACACAGACGAATTTATCAACCATAAAATTTTAATAGATATGGCAACGGAAATTTAAATTTAAATGTTGACAAAAAAAAATCTAAAATATTTGTAGATAATTATAGTGTTCGTAAATAATTATTTTCAACAACATAATTTATCACAATTATTTGAAATAAAACTACAACACAGAAATATAAAAATAGAGATGTGATATATTATTTATCCCAAACGGGTTCAGGTAATTATATTAGTGTAAATATATGTAAATATTATTGTTCATATGCTGTAGTTCAATTCCTCTTGGCTTTCTGCTTTGTATGTGTTTTTAGGCAAGAGATCATCGTGGCCAGAGCTACTAGGAAAGCAAGGGCAAGTTGCAGAAGTAACAATCAAGAAGGAAAATCCTTATTTGGATGCTATTATTGTGGAAGAAGGCTTTGTAGTCCCTTTGGACTACCATGAGGATAGAGTTTGCATTTGGGTTAATAAAAGAGGAATTGCTATAAAGGTCCCTATAATTGATTAGGTCTATCTTACCTAGGCTATCCCCAGTTAATGGTTTAGCTTTTAGGGTTTGCTTTTTCTAACAAGTAAATTAGTTATAAAATTCCCTAATATGATATACCATGGAAAAATTATTCCCTACTAGATGAAATAATATAAAAATCAGACATATTTTTCAATTTGTGGTATTGAAAACTAAATTAATAAATCATTCTATTTTGGATACATTAAAAGTTAATAAGTTACATTGTTTTTTGACGTTTCTAATCTCCAACAATCAAAAAGAAAAAACAAAATTAATATCCTCTAGGCCAATAACATGTAATAGTGCGGTTTGAACACTTTGTTATGAATTTGAGATAGATTTTGTTATAACATTTTGAAAACTTTAGGCTTTGTTCAAACACTTTGGAAAAGATAAGATTGATCAACTTTGGAAATTGAATTTTATTCCCTAAAAATGGACGAATAAGGTCTGCGTCCATTTGTTCATCCAAAAATCAGCAACTACCCTTTCGTTAATCCCTCCCACCTAGTGCCCTATGTAAATTAACCTTGTTTTTGTGTGTGCGTGCGTGCGTGTGTGTGTGTGTGTGTGTGTGTGTGTGTGTGTGTGTGTGATACCATGGCATGGAGTTCGGCTTAATTTATTGAGGGAAAATGAAGTTTGTGGAGTTCGGCTTAATTTATTGAGGGAAAATGAAGTTTGTCCTGAAAAACAGAAGCGTTGAGAGCTGCAGGATGTAATCAGCCCGCTACATATAAGCCTAGGCCCACATAAACCTAATTTATTGATATAATCCAAACTTGAAATAAAGCCCAATCTACAGTTTTAATCATCTTAATTTTTTATGGCAAGAACTATTTAATTTTTAATTTAATGAAGATAAAATTTCTATTCCAACCATTATAACTTGATTATTCAGTACACAATGTGCATTGACATGGCATTTAAGTTGGTACACATAGCCAATTACATCATAACATGTGTATTATTAATTACATATTATATTAAAGAATCCAAATAGACAGCTACATAGCTTAACGCTTTTCATTTTTTTCTTCTTCTCCATGAGACAGCTTAAATCTATCTTCTTCATTAATAGTCTAATTCCAGATCTAATTTCTAACAAGTTTTATGGATTTTTTAAATTTTTTATTCCCATTTTTTTTTTTTTTTTGAAGAGACCAATAAAGAAGGTGATAATTTTTTATTCCCATTATGTGAACATGGACAGAGCTTGAAAGGACCAACAAAATCTATTATATACATAGACAAATTTATTAAACTCCGAATTTTTTATAGAAAATAGAAAATATCAAAGTCAACAAAAAAAAAAAATCGAGATATTTACTAATCATTATTAAAATGAAAGTCTATATATCTTCATCTTCAACAACATATATAATATGGCAGATTAAAATATAGTACAATACAAAAACTTATAAAAGTAGCGCTGTGGTGATATATTCCTTCTAGCAAGGCTGAGTTTAGGTAATTAAGTTATTTTATTTTCATGCTACAACAGGAAATTAAGTTTTATACTAAAATTCAATCCCTTCTTACACTTTCTTTTCTGTTTTTGGTCTGTTTTAGGCAAGTGGTCATGGCCAGAGCTCGTAGGAAAGCAAGGACAACTTGCAGAAGCGACAACTGAGAAAGCAAATCCTTATTTGAATTCTATTGTTGTGGAATAAGACAAAGTAATAGCCACTATGGATGAACGTGAGTAGGGTTTCGGCTTGAATTAATAAATATGGGATTGTTGTAGGGGTCCGCATAATTGGATAGATGTACCATATCTAAACTATGTATCATAAGGGTCCATTTGAAATATAATATTAATTTAAATTGAGTTAGATTGGATTGAAATACTTTAAATTTGATTCTATAAAATTAAGTTATTTTACTTAAAATAGTTTAATCTCGTTCAATATAGCTACATATTACAAATGGCTGACGTTTGTTTTGCTTGAGGGTTACTTGCTCTGTCCGGAAATTATATTACACGTTTCTTAATGTTTGTACCATGGGATATAATACCATACTAGCCAAAAGGAAATAATCAAGAGTCTATTCAACATCGGAAAAAATAAAATAAAATACAATAAAGGAGAGAGAGAGTCTATTCTCTACATATTATATATATTAAAAACTAAATTAATAAGATGTTTTCCTTTATTAATTAGATATTTGATTCTTCCTCTCCTCTATGTAACTTAAACAACCGGTTTTAATTTAAATTTAAAGGAGAGCAACCAAATTATTTCTCTTTCTCTCTCTCTCAATTTTTTTTTAATGCCATATATATATATGCAAGAACTATTTAGTTAGAAAATTCGAACTTTAAATAAGGAATGATTATGTAGTAAATGCATTGAATAAGATGCACAATACATATTAATAAAAATAATCTTAAAAAAATTACAAATAAGAGATGTATAAAAATACGGGCTCGGGATGACTGAGTTATAATCTCATTTGTAACGGGCATGCCATGTAGTATGAAAAGAAAATTCTGAAAAGAGCAAAGGTAACAAAGAGATAATTTGGCAATGGTTTCATGTCTCCTATAATGGTTTCTATATTTTATCTCTCCATTTTCTCTTTTTATTTATTTATTTTTTAAAATTTTCCCTTTCAACTCTTTCTCTCTACATATTCTCCTTCTACTTTCTCTCTTCACTTTTTCTTTCTACATAATTAGTTTCATTAAATGTATAATTAGATATTAAGAGTATTTTTGTCAAAATGATTTCGTTTTATTATAGATTCACATGGTGATTCCAAAATGTAAGCAAACAAAAATAAATAAATTCCACGCACTTTCCACCTCATTTTTGTCCTCCATTCCATTCCACTCTCCTTTTCCTTCCATTCTCACAACCCAACATCTAATAACTTTAATTGCACTTAAATATTGATCTAGTCAATATTTAATAATTTCATAGCCGCACCAAGAATTCAAGAAAAAAACCATAAAAACTTTCAAACTAGCGTGCATCATTAGACTTTCAAACTTTTATGGATAACAACCAAAAAAAATAAAAAATAAAAAGTCAATAGTGATCAACAATTTCAAGAAGCTAATCCCTATAAATAGTGATCTTCAGCAACACAAGATCACAAACAAGGCAAATTTCAATACAAACCTAAGAAGAAACAGAAAAAAGTGTGATACATTATTTTTTTGCAAGGATGAGTCTCGAGTGCAAAGGTAACACGTTGTGCCAGTCTATTATTGTCCTGTTTTATGCGCATAATTTCATACATAAATATAAACTTTAGTTTAATTGACATGTAATTTATCTAATTTTGGGTATGCATGCACGCATGTGTTATATGCAGGAAAGAGTTCATGGCCAGAGCTTGTGGGAAAGGGAGGGAAAGTAGCTGAACAGATAATTGAGAGGGAGAACCCTCTTGTGGATGCCATTATTGTGGAAGAAGGCACAATAGTCCCAGTGAACGTGGTCGCGCAATGTGACAGGGTTTGGGTTTGGGTTAACAATTATGGCATTGTTACACGTGTTCCAGTCATTGGTTAGGGGCTATAAATATGTGCTTCAAAATTATAGTAATACATATATGTTTGTACTATGTAAAATAATTCCTGCAAAGGATAACAATTAAGGAGATGATCCTATATATTATTCTCCATTTATTATGTTAATGGAAATTAAATAAGATATTCTTCCATATATATCTATGATGTTGTTTTTAGCCAGCCCGATATGTGTAAACGTGGCCCAAATAAAGCCCACGTTATTGATATAATCCAAGCTCCAATTAAAGCCCAAATTTCATGTCCATCTCTACAATTTTATTTTATTATTATTATTTTGAGAAAACCATCTCTACAGTTTTAATCATCTTAATTTATAATAGTAAAAACTATAAATAATTTTTAATTTAATGAAGACCAAATTTATATTCCAACCTTTATAAGCTTGATTAATGTGAACATGGACCGGGCTTCAAAGGACCACAGTCTATTATGTGTATAGACGAATTTATTAAACTCCAAAAATTTTATTGAAAGAATGAAAAAGTCAAAGTTGACAAAAGGAAAATAGAGATATTTACTAGTCATTGTTAAAATGAAAGTCGAAATCTTCATCTTCTGACAAGATTATATCGCAGATAAGTAAAATAAAAAAACTTATAAAGTAGAGCTGTATTGATATATTACTTCTAGCAAGGATGAGTTTAGGTAATTAATTAAGTTATTTTACTTTTTTTTTCTAGACCAGGTAATTAAGTTTTAGTTCAATCCCTTCTTACATTTTCTTTGTCTGTTTTGGGCAAGAGGTCATGGCCAGAGCTTGTAGGAAAGCACAGGCAAGTTGCAGAAGCGACAATTGAGAGAGAAAATCCTAATTTGAATGCTATTGTTGTGGAATAAGGCAAAATAGTATGGTATGGACCTAAAAATTAATCCTCTCATGAGTTGGTTGGATGTATGAGATAATAATCTTATTTATTAATTAGATAATATTACTTTTTATTAGTGAATCAGTTATCTTATATGATGTCAGGTAAATATTATTTTATAAATGGATTATTTCTTTTAAGTGTATAAAAATTTCATTATAGTTATATGAATGAAATAAGTTTATTCCATTCTCAGCTTTATCTTTTACTTTTAATCTCCTTCTCATCTCCTTTATCGCTTTCTCTTTTTCCTTCTGCTTTCTCTTTATACGTATTCTGTCAGGATCCATCCAAAATCTCTCATCGGAACTCTAGACAAGCCCTGATCCCAGAGAAACCCTACCGGACCCTCAAATGGAAAATTCGGCAGAATCTCCCCTAAGGATTGGACTTACCACAATTTTCTCTGCACTGAAAACACACTCCTAAATGCACCATCTTATTTCTCCCACTTTACTACAAAATATTATCACAAATTTCAACACTTCAAAATAACAACAGGGAATCATTACAATAATTAAGGAAATATATCCCATGGTATACAGAGCATCATAAGATACAATTAAGACGAAAGTTATACAACAAAGTAGAAAGAAAATTACATTGTAAAAAACGAAGGAAAGAAGACTTCTCGAAGTTCCGTGAACTATCAAACTGTCGAGCTCGCCCTGATTGAACAATGTCTACCACCTGAGTCTAAGGGAACGAGATTTGAAAATATGAGATGCTAATCATCTCAGTGAGCGATCTAGTTTACTAACTACTAATAATCAAATAATTTAGCAATAAGCAAATGAATAAATAATTATTAAATAAATAAATACATGAATGGTTTAGCAATAATGGTTGAAAATAACTTTTCTCTCAAAACCCTTACGGTCATTCAGTTGGAAATGTTCCCTTTTTAAAACGTTTTCATAAAATCCGATGTTTTATGCCCAAGATTTAGAAAAATAATTAACCGAATAATTTACAAATACAACACAACAAATTAAGAATCCAAAATTAGAATGAGAACAATAATAGAAATGAAAATGACTTGTGTAACAATCCTAAAAGAATAATAACATATCATTAACAGATAATACAAAGATATCCATGATAATCATATTTAAACAATTCAGAAAATAATCAAATAATTAGAATAACTCAATTAATTGAACAATTAAATAAGAAATAATTAAATCAAAATAAAACACCCATTTGATATAAATGTTAAGAATATAATAAAATGAAGGAAAATATAATATATTAGAATGGATTTCAAAATACCAAAACAATTTGGATAATAATTTCGTAAAAGCATTTTTATAAAAATTGCGTAACCTTTAAATTCAATAATTAATGAAACACTATTAAATACATTTTATTAAAAATCAGGTCGTGAAAACCATTTGATACACACACTATATACTAGTGGCGCCAACGATACCCAGCGTCCTGAGGTATCACTAGACAGGAGGTTAAAGAGAGAAACCGACATACGGTCGCGTGGCGTCCCACCGCACCACTGCAAACAGGTGTCCTGGTCATGGCGGTGGGTGGCTACGATCGATATCAACTTGTCGACCCTCGGTCCGATGGCAACCACAGGACAACCCATAAATCACCTGTGCGCTACTCACACCCACTTGCGCGCTACTCACACCACATGCGTGCTAATCATATCCATGTGCACACTAATCATATCCACATATACAGAACACCGGTACATGTGTGATGCATTATAAAATTTCTAAAATCCATGTAGTTTCAAATCCAAGAAAAAATTCCACCGGGTTTATTCCATTCAATTAAACCCGTAAATTTTTCTACAATTCCTTTATAATTCATTGTCACAAATCCATCGCACAATTTCCATCAAATTCAAATCCATTAACTTTCAAATGCATCAATTTTCCAATCTACAATATTCAAATGCATAAGCATAATTTTTTTAAAAATAATATCCTTAAATCCTTAAAATTCAAGATAGGCATAATTTCATTAAAATCCCATAAAATTTCCAAAGTTCATAAATCCATATAAATGCATTTTTATTGCTTGAAATAAACTCATAATAATTTCAGCAATAAATCAATAATGTTAAAATCATAATTTCTTTAAATATCAATTTTTCATAAAATAAATTTCCATAATTTATCAAAATCGAAATATGCTTTGATGCACACACATATACACATTTCAAATTGTCCAAATATCAGCACCAAAATTTAATTTGCAATTTATCACATAATTAATATAATATAAACAACCAAATATTAAAATATAACAAAATATAATTAATTGACACCCAAAATTAATTTTTGAAGGTGGGTCACTCACCTCGAGTACGCAATTAACCCAAGATCCTCCATGAGATTAATTCCACGATGCACACGTGCTCCTAGAACAACAACATTACACAACTCAAATAAATTAATATTTTATTCGGATAAATAATATCCGGTACCCGGGGGGTTTAACACAAACGTTAACCAAAATTTGTGAGTAATATACCGAATCGAAGCTTATGTAACGAGGATTACGAATCTGGTCTTACTTTCCAGAGATCGGACCCGAGGTGGTCGGAATCTCTTCGGAAAGCTCTCGGATTTTAGACCCTCGATTCTTACAATCCGTTAAGAATTGAGGAAAATGGATACCGGATTTGGGTTCAGAGGGTCGGAATTAGTGGGAAAGGATGGGCGGTGCGGCTGGAAACTCGTTGGAAAGTCAATTTCCCGATGAGCCGCCGTGGTCATCGGAATCCGCCACCGCTGGCGGTGCGTCCGATGGCCACTAGCTGTGATTTTTGGTGGGAAGGTAGATCTGATGATGGGTAACTCAACAGGACTGGCGGTGAGTCAAAGGGTGGCCAGAATAGGGAGAAATTTGGGTTTGAAGGAGACGCCACCGCTGCCGGAAAAAGTCTCGATCCGGGTCCATCGACGGTCGGTTGGCCGTGATTTTTGGCTGGCAGGTTGGTTTTCAGATGGGCTTCAAGATGGGGTGGCGCGTGTATGGAAAGGGTGGCCTGAAAATGGCTAAGCGGTGGTGGCCGGTTGGTTTCTCTCTCTAGCTCTCTCTTTCTCTCTCTCCTCCCCTCTTTCTCTCTCCTCCCCGACTCACGCGTTTTAGCTAGAATAAAAGCCACCCATGGGTGATACTGTTCACTCACGGGATTGGCTGAAAATACAACACGTGGCACACATTGTTCACACACATACAGATCCATGATTAGTAAATGCTGTATCGGAAAAACTTCACAGTTCCACAACTTTCAAACCACATGTCCAAATCGGACGTGCCGCTAGTCTATGAACTCGTATCGACGAGTACTGCACAACCATACATGAGTCAAAGCTCAACTTTGCATGAGAAAAAAGTCAACTCCGGCACCCCTTGGATAGTTTGGACCTCAACTTGTTTTGCTTATAACTTTCAAACCGTAGCTCCGTTTTCAACGTGCCACTAGTCTATGGACTCATGACAACGTGTAATTTTTAACGTATCTCGGTCAATGTGAAATTCCATCAGGAGCAAAAAGTCAATATTTGATCCTTTCTCGATCAACGACAGTCAAACCCAATCAACCTTGGTCAAATTTGAGAAATTTCCGGTGTATTTCGGGATGAGGTGTTACATATTCCCTGTGGACTACCATGAGGATGGGGTTTGGATTTGGGTTAATATACATAAGATTGTTGTAAAGGTCCCGAAATTGGATAGATCTACCATATTTAAGCTATTTCATAGGTCCATTTGAAATGTGGAATGAGGCTATATATCCGTATATTTTTGATCTTATCAAAGATACCTTTTCATGTATAAATTGATATTGTCTGTGTCTTTAATTACGTCACTAATATTACCTTTCATATTCCAAAAAAAGAAAAACACACACATGTACACGCACAAAAGTGCAAGTTTCGTACACATACATAAAGTAGTCAATAATCTTGGCTTTGATTTTGTTCCTTGTCAATTATTACTCCTTAATCTAATTATTAGTGCCTTCTGTATGTCAATAATATTTTATTATCCTTCTAACTATTAGCTACAATCAACCTTGTATTTCCAAAAAACGCAAAATACTATCAATCTTGACTACAAATTTCCTAACAAATAAAATATAAAATTGTATATAGAATTAATTACTTAATTAGCTTAGTTATATTTGCAAATTAATTAATTACATATTAATTATAAGATATTTGATTATGTATTGAAGAATGATGTATTTTGTGATGATGTTTTTTAATCTCTAGTGGCTTCGAGGTTAGAGTTGATGCAAATTATGATCCTTTACACTTTCCTTGAAAGATTAATAATAGAATGTGCATTTTGGTAAATATTTGAAACTTCAAATTTTTCCTAAATGATAATTAAATAATAGTAGTCAATTAGAAAAAAAAAAAAAAAAACTTTCCGTTCATCCTAGTGTCTAGGACCCATGATTTCTCAATCATAGCTGTGAGTAATATGCTAACTGAGCCAACATCATTTAACAACGGAATAGTAGGCAATAATAGCCAACAAACTAAACCAAATCATACTCTCTATGGATTGTCTTTCCTTGAATAATATTTGAAACAAAAGTTGCTAATGAAGCAAAAATTGAGAGGAAGAACATTACCAAAATAAAATAAAATAAAATAAAATAAAAAAAGAAAACCTAAACAAATGAGAGGGAGAAGCCTCTTGTAAATACTCGCCACTTTTTCAAAATTTCTGTTTTCAAGGACAAAATTCCTTTTTTCCTCATTAATAAATTGACAAAAAATGAAGTGAAAAAGAATAAAGAGAAAGAAAGAAGTTTTAATTTGTTTTAGTAAGCAAGTACTTCTTAATATATAAGATATTATCCTCTAAGAATATGCCAAAAAATTATGTCCCCATTATAAAGTTATGTCATCGTTATGATCTTCTCTTGCTCCAGCTTATGTACGTGCTGGCAAAAGTGTATCTAGCCACGCTTTTCAAGTTTTTCTTCAAAAAATGACAGAAAAAAAATTATACAACAATTGCATTTAAACAGTCAATTCATGTTTTCATAGCCGCACCAAGAATTCAAGAAAAAACCATTAACTTTCTGGTCAAGATTATATTAGGATGATATATGAAACTAAAATGTTCATTTCTTTCTCTTGCGTGAATGCATTAAACTTCCAAACTTTTTATGGATGACAACCAAAAATTCAAAAAAAGAAAGTCAATAATGAACAACATCTTCAAGAAACTAATCTCTCTAAATAGTGATCTCCTCAAAACACAAAATCACATAATCGAAGCAAATTTCAATACAAGCCTAGAAAAGGAAAAGAAAAAGAGTGTGATATATTACTTAATTTGTGCAAGGATGAGTACGGACTGCCTAGGTAATATGTTGTGCTACTCTTTTGTTAATTATTGTCCTGTTTTGTATGCATAATTTCATATATAAATATAATAAATTTATCTAATTTTGGGTGTACATGTATTATAGGAAAGAGTTCATGGCCAGAACTAGTTGGAAAAGAGGGGACAGTAGCAGAAGAAACTATTGAGAGAGAGAAACCTCTTGTGGATGCTATTATTGTGGATAAAAACGCAACAGTCACACCGGACTTCCGTTGTGATAGGGTTTGGGTTTGGTTAATACGTCTGGAATTGTTGTAAAGGTTCCTACTATTGGTTAGGAACTATATATATATATATATATATATGCCTCAAAATGCTTGAGGGAAGGCCCACTTGCTCCTCTAGCAAATTAGTATGTTTGTTACTTTTAGTATTACTATGTACAATAATTCCTGCAAAAGGAAATAATTGATAAGGAGATAATCTTATATATTATTCTTCACTTGTTATGTTAATGAAATTAACTAAATAAGATAATATGCTTGAAAAAATGAAAGACAAATGTACTATAATTGCATTTAAATTAATAATGTTGATCCAGTCAACTAATAATTTCATAACCGAATCAAGAATTCAAGAATAAACCACAAATTTTCTGGTCAAGATTATATTAGTATGAATGGCATATAAGTTAAAAGTTCAAATATAAAGCTGTAAATTTTTCTTCTTCTTGCGTGAATGCATTAAACTTTCAAACTTGTTATGGATAACAACCCAAAAAAAAGTCAATAATGGCCAACAACTTCAAGAAACTAATCCTTATAAATATTAACCTCCTGAAAACACAAAATCACACAATCGAAGCAAACTCCAATACAAATTACATAGAAAGGAAAAGAGAAAGAGTGTGATATATTAGTTACTTTGCTGCAAGGATGAGTACGGACTGCCAAGGTAATAAATAGCGCTGGTCTTTTTTTTAATTATTGTCCTGTTTTATGCATAATTTCATATATAAATATAATTAGTTTAATAAATTTATTTAATTTTGGGTACGCATGCATGCGTTATAGGAAAGAGTTCATGGCCAGAGCTAGTTGGAAAAGAAGGGAAAGTAGCTGAAGAAATTATTGAGAGAGAGAACCCTCTTGTGGATGCTGTTATTATTTACCCAAATACAACATACATACCGGTCTTTCTTTGTGACAGGGTTTTGGTTTTTGTTAACACTTCTGGAATTGTTGATCGTGTTCCTACTATTGGTTAGGGACCTCAAAATGCTTCAGGAAAGGCCTGCTTGACTCCTCTAGCAAATTTATGTGCTTGTTGCTTTCTGTACTACTATGTATAATAATTCCTGCAAAAGGAAATAATTAATAAAGGGATAATTCTATATATTATTCTCAATTTATTATGTTAATGGCAATAAGTAAATAGGATAATATTCTTTCAATCATTAATTTTCATTTTTTCTTTTCATCTTTAATCTTGAATGAGCAAGGTTTTAAACTCAATATTATTGACATAGAAAACAATACTAGTTGAATTGTATGTATGAAAGAATTATATCAACAATTAAAATATTAATTTTGCAACTATATATATATACAATCAATCTCAAATCAGATCTATTTTATTTTATTAAACTAAGGTTCACTTTAGATGATTATAAGATTATATCAATATTATGATTTAAAATTTAAAAATGGATCAAATAGAGATTCAATAACATATTAAAAAATGAATTATGTTAGAATCTAGTGATTGATAAATATAATTTTAAATATCAGTCCTAAATGCGATTTAAAAGTTAAAAAAGAAAAATATCATAATAATCATCATATTAAGGATTTTATTTGAATTTTATTAGATATACATATATATATATATAATGTTACATAATATATACATATCATTTGTGGATGCCGTACATAGAATTTTCTGTTTTTCATTTTCTTTTTCTTTCATAAATTGGCAGAGAAAGTCTAACACCAATATACTAAATAACTAAGATGTAAGGTCCCACATCGGTTGGAAAGGGGAGTGAAGCATGCCTTATAAAAAGGTGTGGATATCTTTCCCTTAAGACGTATTTTGACAAAACCATGCGGGTTGGACCCAAAGCGGATAACATCTCATGCGGATGGACTGGGCTGTTATAGGTGGTATTAGAGTCAAACCCAGATCGGTGTGCCAGCGAGGACACTAGACCCTAAAGGGGATGGATTGTGAGATTCCACATCGGTTGGATAGGAGAACGAAACATGCCTTATAAGAAGATGTGGATACCTTTCCTTTGAGACGTGTTTTTACAAAACTGTACGAATTGAGCCCAAAACAGACAATATCTCATGCGGGTGGACTAGACTATTACATAAGAAGTACAGGAAAGATAGAATTTTTTTTTTTAATTATGAATAGTCGACAAACCTTAGATCCTTTGCATGAGTTTATGCATGCTTGCTCATGTTTGTTTTTAAATCTGAACCATTTTTTTTTTTTAATTTCTGTGTGATTTGATGGTAATTTTTTATGCCATATCATTTAAAATGGCATATAATTTTGCGCATCACCACTATGGCCAGAAATGTGCAATACATGTGACTTATATTTTTCCCCCCATTACAACTCCATCGCCTTTTGTCTAATTTAAAATAAAAATTTATCAATTTCTTGGACTTCCAGCCATGAATAAAGACATCGAGCTCGCTCCGGTAGATCACATATACTAACCTGAGTCTAGGGGAACGAATTTCAAAAACGTGAGATGCTAATTAATTATCTCAGTGAGTGACCCAACACTATACACTAATAATAATAATAATAATAATATAACAATAAAATGACATTGATTAATGAATAAATACTAAGTATTTTGAAATAATGTTTTCTCTCAAAACCCTCACAATTCATTCTGTTGGAAATGTTCCCCTTTTAAAATATTTTCACAAAACTCAATAATCGTACACCCCAAAGAATCACAAATAATTAATTAAATAAATTGCACATAAAGTACAATAAATTAAAGATCTAAAATTTATAATGGAAATAATAAAAGATAATTTTAATAACAATTATTAAAATTGTAACACAATGTCATAAATAGAATAAAACAAAATCACAAATAAATAAATAAATAAATAATAGAATTCATATTAGAAGAATTCAACACAAATCAAATTAACCAAACAAAATTGAACTCAATATATATAATTTATAAAATTTACTAATCAAATCAATGAAATAATATAGAATAAATCAGTTAAATAATAAGTGAAATAGTTAAAATCAATTTAAAATATCCATTTGAAATAAATGGTAAAGATATAACAGAAGTTAATTTAAAACACCAAATCCATTTAATTAGTGAAATCAAAATAAAATCCATTTTAAAACATTATTATGAATAGATGACAAAAACATAATAAAGTTTCATAAAGGTCATGTTAAAATCTCCAATTGAAATAAATAATAAAAACATCATTAAATACATTTTAAATACGATTTTAATATATTTGTTTTAAAAATCATATCGAGAATATCTTAACGCATCATGTTATATAACAGTGATGCCCGATGGTGCCTAGCATTCCAAAGCACCACCTGACGGGGAGGTTAAAGAGAGAAACCTGCATCTAGGCCATCCTAGCATCCCAGCAGCGCCGATGCTATAAAACTCAATCCCAACCATGAAAGGGGGTGGCTATGGCCAATCTCAAAGTTGCCTATCTTCGATCCGATGGCAACCACAAGAGAGTATAAACTTGCGTGCTCATCACACTCCATCCGTGCGCTACTCACATCCACAACTACAGAATACGGATACTATATGATTGCGTCTAAAATCAATAAAATCATATATATATATATATATATATACTCTTTCCAATTTTTATAAAACAAGTTCTAACACCTATCAATTGAAATTCATCAATTAATCCATCATCCCAATCCAACGGTATATATATATATATATATAATATCCAAAATCTTTCAATACCATAAAATAATTTTCAAAATTTATCTCAATGCATAATAAATTTATTTATTTATTTTTCTTCCAAATCCGTGAAATTAATCCATACCAGAAATAATATTAAAATCACATAAAAATCATATATTCTTATAATCATGTAAACATAATTATCATGCATCATAATTTCCATAATAAATAAAACAATAATTAAATTTCCAAATATATTTTTAGCAACAACACATATATTAAAATTATCATGATTGACAATATAGTTTTAGGTGGAAAAATTCCCTTAAATATCAAATACATAAAACATATTTTTCAAATATTTAATTATGCAATATTCCAACAATAAATTTCAATAATTATTAACAAAATCCCAAATCCATAAAATTCTTAAAATCAAAATATTTTTTAATGCACAAATATTTTAATTTCATTCAATTTTGGCATCAAAATTTCAAATATAAACTTATTAAATATTTAACACATAAAATATTAAATTTCCAAATATTCAATTATGCAAAATACACATTTTCACTCCCGAAAATAAATTTAAGGTGGATCACTCGCCTCGAGCATGCAATTCAATCAAGATCCTCCATAGGATCGATTTCACAATTCACACTTGCGCCTAAAATATCAACAATACACAAAACTAATTAAATTAATATTTTAAATTATACACAGTTACTCGGAGGATTTAATACAAACGTTAACAAAAATTCGTAAATGATACACCGAATCGAAACTTACAATGCGAGGATCACGGATTGAGTCTTGTCTCCCAAGTATCAGACCCGTGATGGTTGGAATCTTGCTAGAAATATTTCAAGTTTAATGTCCTTGGATCTCACAAACCATTAAAAACTGGGGGAAAATGACCTAGGATTTAGATTCAGAGAGGTCAAATTAGTGGGAAAGGGTGGGAGGTGTCATAAGAAACTCACCGGAGGTGGGTTTTCTGGTGAGCCATCATGGCCATCGAAATTCACCACCACCAGTGGCGCGTTCGGCTGCCATTGGCTGTTAAAGTTTGTAGGGAGGTAGATTGGAGGATGGGTAAACCAATGGGACTGGCGATGAGGCAAACGGAGGTCTGGTTTGGGAGAAATCGGTGGTGGAAAGAAACAGCTCACTCGTTAGAAAATGGCTCGATCCATGTGCGCCACCAGCGATCTGGCCGATCGGCCGGTTTTGAGGAGTGGATCACGGTGGTGTGGCGCATGTAGGCCATAGGTGGTTGGAAGGTGGTCAACGGCATAAGGCCGGTCCTCCCTCTCCTTCTCTCTCTCCACCCAATGAAAACAGCCCCTGTGGGTGCCACTGTGCACTCACGGGCTAGCCAGCAATTGACACATGGCACACTGACAGGACCCGCCCCCGGAACCCTCCCCAGGGCCTCCCGGGTGATCCCGCCTAGGGAAGTCCCACTGGACAATCCCTAGAAAATATCTAATGGAACCTCACCTTAAAATGTAGATAATCAAACACCAGCATTAATGTTAAACCTCAATATATATATATATATATATATAAATAAGTCCACAACCGGCCTACTGTACTATAGGCCATAACTACACACATGAGTACCATGGTCTCTACTGAGTCCCATAATTAAAATCAGAGCATTCTAAGAGTGTCAACAAAGTCTATGAGTACAAATAAATAATAAATAAATCCAGAAGATAACAATAGGTGAAGAAAAGATAAATACGGCTGCTGCAGTGGAAGGAAACAAACGATAAGCTATGCGCGAGGTAGACTGCTACTAGCTGCCTAGGCCTAAGGGAACGAATTTAAAACAATAAAACGTGAGATAAAAAATCTCAGTGAGTGGCATAGTATAATAGAAAAGTAATGATTTATTTCTGAAAAATCTTTCTCTCAAGATCTCTCATTCCACTCATTGAAAAGTTTTCTGTTTAAAAATCATTTCACAAAACCCAAACTTGTACCCCAATTAATATCATAAAAAAATCGATGCTCAAAAGTATGAATGAACGATCATTGTAATATTATGAAATGTTTCAAATCCAGATATAAACATTTGAGCATAAACTATAATAATTACAGTTCCACCAAATAAATATGAAAATGCAGAAATCACCACAATATATGTAAATCAACAATATATACAAACATATACAATGTACCATACGATGTACAAATATATAAACTGTGGGAGACACCCACCTCACGACCCTCGATATATGAACGGTGTCGTGGAAATAATAAATAACCGTCGGGACGTATCCAACCTCACGGTCCGTGGCAATAATAAACAGTTGGATAATACCAACTTCACGACACCGTGGCAATAATAATAAACCGTCAGATAAACCCGACCTCACAGTCCGTGGTAATAATAGATAACCGTTGGATAAAACCAACTTCACGGCACTGTGGTAAACCCAGCGCGTGGTAATATAATATAATAATACTGATCCAAGGTATTGGCATTATATGGTACATCAATTTAAAAATAACCAATACAGTGTACATGAAACAGTCTTGTAAGACTATATATTTACTTTTCCAAACGATACTATATCATAAATCATAATTTAACATTTAAACTTCCACCGCTTAATTAAATACTTCAAAATCTCAAAACATCATTTCATATGAAAACCAGAAATACCACAGTGAAATATATTCACAATAAACCAATTTTAAGCACATAAAATTATAAAATATTTGATCATGTTTAAAATTTTATGATTTTCAATCTAGTTTCTCAAACCAAATAGTTTCCAAAATGATTTAAAATCTCAATTCAATTAACAAGATATTTAAATACCACAAGTCCATTTATGGACCCATTAAAATTTAAAATCACTTAAAATATTATCAAAAGTCACATAAAATGATAACACATATATGTGAAAGCAAATGTTTATATATGCATAAAACAACATTTCAATCAAATGATATATACGTAAAATATTTAAACCACATATATATATATTATACTATATGCCCAAAACAATTAAAAATAATATAACCACTCACAGTACTGTAGATGCTCATGCTTGCTCCTCTTCAGGATTTCCTCCAGGCTCAACTCGAGTGCTTGTAATATAATAAAATATTCCTCAGGCTCCAAACAACTAAACCAGAGACACTTGTATAATCCAAATGTCTCAAAATAATTTACAGTACTACATAATTGCATAAATTGGATACCAAGCAGTCTAATTATACCGCGTGTCCTTAGGACCCGGTATCCAAAATTGGGAATTTTCACCCGAAGCCTAATATTTCGAAATTGAACCCCCAATTAGGTCCTAATATTATCCAATTTCACTAATCTAACTTCAATTCTAACCAATTTAACCACAATCGTCCAAACACAGTCCCCATTTCTCCGAAAATTAGCCAAATAACCCCAAAAATAGGAAAATTATCAAACGACCTCCAAAATTCATAAATTATAAGTCAACAGAAAGCCCAAGAGACAAAAAGTTCACCAGTGGTCTTATCTTGGTCCGATGACTCCTCCGGTGATCGGAAAATTGACATAAAGGTTCGGCCGAACTTGAACTTAAGAGATCTGTCAAATGGTGGGGGTTTTGGGCAATCTAACCATGGAAATGGACTCAGAGCGGTCGAAAATGGTGGGATAGAGGTATGAGTAGAGCTGGGTTGATTGAAAAACACAAGAAAAGAGGAGCGAGAAAATTTCCGGCTGTCTGGCTTCTTCGGCCCGATCTGGGCGCGTCCGGCGACCGATGGCCGTGAAATTTTGCGGCCGAGCTTGCCTCCATCCCTTGTTCCTCTCTAGCCGACGCGTGTAGTAAGGTGGTGGCTGGAGATGGGTCAAACGGTGTAAACCCGGTCGGAGGTAAAAATGGTCGGTTCGGGCCCGTGGGTCTGGGGTGTTTTTCTCGGGTTTTGGAGAGGAAATGGGTATTTTTGGGCTTTTCTTCCTGTTTGGCACACTTACCAAGGCTTATATAGAGCCTAAATCACTAACAGACAAAAACTGGGGACTGGCTTGGACACTGATTTAAAACTTATGCTTAAAACTTCTCAGAACCATAACTTTTTATCCGTAATTCAGAACTTGGCGTACCGCCAGTTTGTGAACTCGTATCGATGAGATCTACACAATGGTACCTCAGTCAAACAAAAAATATTGGCTATTGAAAAAGTCAACTTGAACCCATATATTATTCACTTGGTCAAACTTGTTTAATCATGTATATTTTTTGGTATGGGTGTTACACACACACTGTTCACATATTTAAAAATAACATTAAAATAATATGGTATTTGGAAAACTTGCAGGTGTGAAGTCCCACATCGGTTGGAAAGGGGAACAAAGCATGGCTTATAAGCATGTGAATACCTTTCCCTTGTGGACAAGTTTTGACAAAAACCGTGCGGGTTGGGCCCAAAGGGACAATATCCACATGCGGGTGGTACAGACTGTTACAGATAGTATCAGAGCTAGTACCCGGATCGGTGTGCCAGCGAGGACGCTGGGCCCCAAGGGGGGAGGATTGTGAAGTCCCACATCGGTTGGAAAGGGGAATGAAGCATGGCTTATAAGCGTGTGGATACATTTCCCTTGTGGACGCGTTTTGACAAAACCGTACGAGCTGGACCCAAAACGGACAATATCCACATGCGGGTGATCTGGACTGTTACAGCAAGTCCATAACATTGCAACTAAATGTCTAAATTAGGCGTGCTGCTAGTCTATGAACTCGTATCAATAAGTACTTTATAACCATGTATAAGTCAAAGCTCAATTTCGCAAGAATAAAAAGTCAACTTCGGCACCTTTGGACAGTTCGGACCTCAACTTGTTTTGCTCATAACTTTTAAATTGTAGCTCTTTTTTTGACATGCCACTAGTCTATGGATTTATGTTGATGCGTACTTCGCAATGGTACCTTGGTCAACAAAGAATTCTTTTTGAACCAAAAAGTCAAAGTTTGATCATTCTAAATCAATGACGGTCAAACTAGGTCAACTTAAGAAGTTTTCGGTATATTTCGAGACGAGGTATTACAGTGGTGGTTGCTTTGGTTTAGATTTAGAACCACCGCTAAGAAGTGCTAATGGGATGTTTTAAAAGTTATTCAAGATAGATTTGTATTGCCGATTACAATTGTACAATTGGTTATCAAATTCAGAAGTTGCATTTGTATAGAATTGTAGTAAATGCAATCACATGTCTCATATGATGTTCGAGTGATACACATGGTTAGGAATTATTCAATTTTGCATCATTTTTTTATTGATTTCCCTTATTAGATTTGTGCCGTAGTGTTCATACAAACTCGTTCTTGAGGCTTTAGACAAATATATTTTCTTGTTGACCAAGGCACATGATTAAAATGATTTTCTTTTTTTTGGTTTTTGTTTTTATTGACTTTGAAGGTTAGCAGCCTCACAATTTGCGATTACAATATTTATCCCCATCCACCAAATCGCCCTCCTTCATTTTACTTCTGCCAGACTGGGGTGTTGATGAATCAGATTAGATATACATTAGACAAGTTAAACTAACGTATTGTGTTAAAAGAATTTGTCAAAAATGGCCAGCTTGAAGTTATCGGTAAACCATGCACTATAAATACTCCTTTTCTATCAGACAGGCATTACAATAAAACATACATAAGAAAACAAGCAAAACAGAGAGTGAATAACTAAAGAGAAGGCAATTAAGGATGGCATCAATATGCAAAGGTAATATACGTTAGATTGAGTTGTTCAGATGAAATAATCTAGTGGGCGTTTTTGACTTCTGCTGTATGCATGCATATATATATATATATATATATTATTTATGGTGCAAAATATGAAGGTTTTTTAATTGAAATATTGCAGGGAAAGATTCATGGCCTGAGTTGGTGGGAAAGCAAGGAAAGTTTGCTGAGGAGACAATTGAGAAGGAGAATCCCAATGTTAATGCTGAGATTGTGTTGGAAGGCACTGGTGTAACAGAGGATTTCCGATGTGATAGGGTTTGGGTTTGGGTTGATGGATATGGCACTGTCACAAGGGTCCCTGTAATTGGTTAGAGCAGGTTAATTACCTCCATTACTATTAACAAATAAAATTAAATAAGGAGAAACTATATATATATATATATATACACTCCCTATGCAATGAAATTCTTCTGTGATTGTATATTTGATTTGGATATTATCAATAAAAAGTCCATGTGGCTTAGTTAATAACACTAAGTTGCAGAGTAATATTCTTCTTACTTTTTGCGAGTAATATAGTATATGCTTCTCAAAGTCAAACACCCCTGACACATCTTTATATACTCAACGATTTTTTTTAACCAAAATATATATATATATATATATCTTTATCAAAAAAAAGAAAAAAAAAGATATCAATTTATTTTTCAATGACAATTCATAATACAAAAACTTTACCCACTTATGAATTAATAGAACCTACTTTATTGAATGATATTGTGCAAGAGAGATAATACAAAAAGTAAGAATAAAGAGATCTTAATGGGGAATATAATGATAGAAACTTAAGTCAATGCTTTTCTTATTAATAATTATTATTACAAATAAAAAAATAAAAAAAAAAAAAGAAGAAGTAAAATTGTGAATTGGGGTTGTGGTTGTGAAAGAGCAAGAGAAAAAACAAGGAAAAGCCATTAAAAGAAAGAAAATCAGGTGACGGCAAAAGAGCTAAGTGGAGAAGAAACCTTCTTCTCTAGCTTCGTTGCAATCATCTGATCTTCGAATTCAAAGGACTTTCCTTGTTAATTCCCTTGTTCTTCACTCCCAAACAATAATTCATCAACAATAATCAACCAAGAAAATAAAAGAACCATTGTTATAAAAAAAAAAAAAAAATTATATACAAGATTCGCAGTAACCACATAATTAGGCAACGAAACATGACAAAACTCTATTTTGTGCATAATCATAAACATGTTGGTATCAGAACTAAACTGGCAGAGGAAAAAGATTGAATGGAAAGCTAAAGAAGAGATATTGCAATTAAATAAGAAGCAAAAAGACTAATGAAGGGTAAGAATTATAATCAAGAAGAAGAAAATTATTATTAATATAGATTATTTTTCGCCAAGGTTTTATAGGCAAATATTGTTTGTACTACTTGGTACTTATAGGCTAGGCACTTTTATCGTGCTAGAACTTTCATTCCATGTAGAATTCTTATTTCGTAAAAGTTGTACAATAGCCAATCGACAAATTAAAAATAATGATAATAATGAACATATTATTTTTTTGATAATAATAATAATCATAATAATAATAAACTAAAGCGAACAACTTTTTTTTATTATTTTATCTATTTAAGTAATAAAAATATATTTCGATGAGGAATTATTGATATATGGATAAATAATTTACATAGCGCAGCTTAATGCTTGTCATTTTTCCAACTCTGTTTTGTTTTATTTGAATATTCAACTTCGCTTTGGTTTCGATGGGAAAACTGGCAGAAAATTCGTACGCAAAGAAAATTTTAGTACAACTGTTGAAGTACCTTTTTGGGGTTGAAGGTTTCTTTGATTAACTTTTTTTTTTTTTTTTTTGGTTCATTTTTTATTTTGAATGCAAGATTTCAAACTCAATATTATTGTCAAAGAAAAAGGGTGCTCGTTGGATTGTTTGTATGAAGGAATTGCATCAATAATTCAAGTACTAATTTCACAATTACATACCTATATATATATATATATGTATTGTTACATAATGCGTAATGCCATCTCTTGTTTCTTCTTCTCTAATGAGAAATATGTTAATCACAAAGCAGCTCCACTTTAATAATATATATATATATATATATATATTATAGGAGAACATCCGGATCCTTCAAGAATAGTTTATATTCTTTTTTTCCTTAAGAGGAAAATTATGCCTAAGAGTGAGATATGCATGGGTGTAATGTAACGTTTTTGCGGCTTGTCAAAGAAAAGGCCCAAAACCTATAATATATAAATACCATTGTTGGATATCGTTTATAGAATTTTCTGTTTTTCAGTTATTTATTTTTTTCTTACATAAATTGGCAAAGAAAGTCCAACGCTATATAATAAATAAATATGTAAGAAGTATTGGAAAGGCAGAGATTTTAAAACATGAAGCGCACTATATAATTGAACATATTATTTTCTTTGCTGTAGCGTACTGCGTAAGAAAATAAAAAACTGAGGTGTCCTTTGGTAAGGCACCTTTTTGTTTTTGCTTTTTAGTTTTGTTTATGTTTTCTTATTTATGTTTTTATTTTAGAAAAACAAAAACAGCAACCATTTTTTTATGGAAAAAAGAAAAAACTAAAACTTTTTTGGTAACCATTTTTTCTTTTTTGTTTTTAAAAAATTGTTTTCAAGTTCACATGATTTTCCTGCTATATATCGTCCAAACTTCCCTCAGTACTTTTTTTTTAATTATTTTATTTTATTTTGATGTTGATAAAAGGTTTCAATCTCAATATTCCTATCGAAGTAAACAGTACGATAGTTGGGTTGTATCCAAGAGAATTTCATCAATAATTAAAGTATTAATTTCACATTTATATATATATACATTTACATTCTTGCATAACGTGATCCCATCTCTTTTTTCATCTTCTCTAATAATAAATATGTTAATTACAGAACAACTCGAGAATAGACTGAATAGTTTATATAGGTGCCTGATAAAAATCGATAAATATTGTATAAATCTATATATTTATACGTACCTTTTATATATAATCAAAAGTCAAAACTTGCAATAAAGCTATATTATATTTTTATTTTTCCTGATCTTGTCCGTCAAATATAACTTTCTACGTCCAACTCGACGTCTTCAATTATCTATCAATTCCAAGTGGAGAAAAAGAAAATCATTTTTTACAAGTTTCAAGCACATGCATAATACTAGCTACTGTAATGAATGAACTAAAATTGTCAAAAAACTTTGTTGATTTTGTTCCCTGTTTATTATTATTTCTTAATTTTTTTACGAGGAAAAGAGCTATATATGGCTTAACTCGGCCAAAAAAAAAAATAGTGATAATAAATAAAAAGGGCTATGGCCTACAGTGTTTCTCACAATTATAAATTTATACATCACAACTATGAAATTCAAGCTATTAATGTTAATGGATGAACAAGTTCTGTATCCATTTTTGCTTATACAAAATATTCAATTACCCATTAAATTGTTAACAGACGAGTCGGTAAGGAATTTGAATTCTAACCAAAAGAATAAAAGTTCAACATCTACCGTTGTTTGAGTTGGACCCTCAATTATATATGTGAAATAATAAAAATAGATATACACAGATTATTTTATCGGTTGCAAGTGTAAATCAATAGATACCTTTCCCCTTTTTTTTTTTTTTTTTTTTTTTTGGTTATTAACCAAAAAAATAAAAAATCACAACCACCCTTTTGTTAATCCCACCTACCATGCATCATAAAATCCTCCAAACATGTTCTTGTCTTTTGAACCTTTCCTTGAAACAGCAAGCATCGTCCTGCCTTTCTTCATGATCGCTTTTTGAAGCTTTAGAGCCACGGATTTGGGGGAAGCGACTGTAAAGTAGAGAAGCATAGGATTGCATACCAAATGGAACGAGCATATTTCTTAAAATCAAGGCCTAAATAATCGGAGGCCCGATACGACTCAATCCGTGGGAATTTGTCAGCCCACTATTTGTAATCCGAGGCCAACATGGAGCCCAAATTCTTAACATAGACGGAGCTCCAAATCAAGCCCAAACTTTACATTCTAGATTTTTAAGCAATATCATAGGTCCATTTGAAATGCGGAATGAGGCTATACATCTGTATTTTTTTGATCCTGTCAAAGACAACTGTTCGTGCACAAATCGATATTTTCCACGTCTTCAATTACGGCAACAATATCACCAATCATATTCCAAGAAAAGAAAAAAAAAAAAAAAAAAACACACACGCACACACACACACAAAGTCCAAGTTTCGTACACATACATAAAATTGTCAATAATCTTGACTTTGATTTTGTTCCTTGTTGTTATTACTCCTTACTTTAATTATTAGTGTCATTTGTATGTCAATAACATTTATCATCCATCTAACTATTTGCTCAATCAACCTTGACAACAAATTTCCTAACAAATAAAATATGAAAGCGCATATAGAATTAATTGCCTAGTTAGCTTATGTATATTTGCAAGTAACGAATCTTTTTTCCTTTCCTTCTAACCATGAGATATTTGATTATCATGTATTGAAGAATTATGTATATGTGATGAAGTGTTTTAATCTCTAGTGCTTTGGAGGTTAAAGTTGAAGCAAAATTGGATCCTTTATGCTTTCCTTGAGAGATTAATATTGTACAATGTGCAACATTTTTGGTACATATTTGAAACTTCAAACTTTTCCTAAATAACAATTACAAAATAGTAGTCAATAATAACCAACAAGCTAAACAAAATCATACTTTCTGTAGATTGTCTTTCGACATATAATTTTTAAAACCAAAAGTTGCTAATGAAGCAACAATTGAGAGAAAGAACATTACCCCAAAAAAAAAAAAACAAAATTGAGAGGGAGGATCCTCTTGTGAATGCTCACAATTTTTCAACATTTCTGTTTTCCAACACAAAATTCCTTTTTCCTCGTTAATAAATAGAAGAAAAATGAAGTGAAAAAGAATAAAAAGAAATAAAGAAGTTTTATTTATTTTTTAAAGAAACAAGTACTTCTTAATATATAAGATATTATTATTTAAGAATATGCCAAAAAATGATGTTCCCATTATAAAGTTTTGTCATCGTTCTGATCTGCTGGTGCTCTCAAGTATTTGTACGTGCCGGCAAAATGTATCAATCTTACGCTCTTCAAGTTTTTCTTGAAAAAATGAAAGACCAATGTACTATAATTGCATTTAAATTAATAATGTTGATCCAGTCAACTAATAATTTCATAGCCGAACCAAGAATTCAAGAATAAACCACAAATTTTCTGGTCAAGATTATATCAGTAAGAATGGCATATAAGTTAAAAGTTCAAATATAAAGCTATAAATGTTTCTTCTTGTTGCGTGAATGCATTAAACTTTCAAACTTTTTATGGATAACAACCCAAAAAAAAGTCAATAATGGCCAACAACTTCAGCAAACTAATCCTTATAAATATTAACCTCCTCCAAACACAAAATACACAATCGAAGCAAACTCCAATACAAATTACTTAGAAAGGAAAAGAGAAAGAGTGTGATATATTAGTTACTTTGCTGCAAGGATGAGTACGGACTGCCAAGGTAATACATATCGCTGGTCTTTTTTTAATTATTGTCCTGTTTTATGCATAATTTCATATATAAATATAATTAGTTTAATTAATTTATTTAATTTTGGATACGCATGCATGCGTTATAGGAAAGAGTTCATGGCCAGAGCTAGTTGGAAAACAAGGGAAAGAAGCTGAAGAAATTATTGAGAGAGAGAACCCTCTTGTGGATGCTGTTATTATTGACCCAAATACATCATACTTACCTGTCTTTCTTTGTGATAGGGTTTTGGTTTGGGTTAACTCTTCTGGAATTGTTTATCGTGTTCCTACTATTGGTTAGGGCTTATATATATGTACCTCGAAATGCTTCAGGAAAGGCCTACTTGGCTCCTCTAGCAAATTTATGTGTTTGTTACTTTCTGTATTACTATGTATAATAATTCCTGCCAAAGGAAATAATTAATAAGGGGATAATTCTATATTTTATTCTCCATTAGTTATGTTAATGGAAATAAGTAAATAAGATAATATTCTTTTGTCATTAATTTTCTTTTCCTTTTTTTTTTCCCATTTTTAATCTTGAATGCAAGGTTTCAAACTCAATATCATTAATACAGAAAACGATACCAGTGGGATTGTATATATATGACAGAATTGTATCAACAATTTAAGTATTGATTTCGCAATTATATGTATACAATAAATGTCAAATAAGATCTATTTTATTTTATCAAACTAATATTCACTTTAGATAACCATAGAATTATATTAATGTTAGAATTTAAAATTTAAAAAGCAGTTAAATATGAGTTTAATAACATACTGGAAAATAAATTCTATTGGAATCCGATTATTGATAAATATAATTTTAAATTGCAGTCTTTAATACGATCAGTTGAAAAACAAAAATCTTATGTTAATCATTGTATTAAATATCTTATTTGAACCTTACTATGTATATATGTATTGTTACATAATACATAATCTCATCTCTTTTTTCTTTGTATCTAATAATAAATATGTTAATCACAAAAAAAAAAAAAAAATCCACTTTAATATAATAGATATATATTAGGAAAACATCTGATCCTTCAAGAATAGTTTATATACTTTTTCCCTTACGTGGACAATTATGTGTAAGAGTGAGATCTGCGTGGGTTTAATGTAACTCTATTGCGGCTTGACAAAGAAAGGCTCAAAACCTTTAATATGTACATACCATTTTTGGACGCCGCACATAAAATTTTCTGTTTTTCATTTATTTATTTTTTTCTTTCATAAATTGGCAAAGAAAGTCCAACACCATATAATAAATAAACAAGAAGTATAGGAAAGACAGATATATATATATATTTTAATTATGAATAGTATATGAACCTAGATCCACTGCGTGAGTTTATATATACTTGTTCATGCTTGTTTTTAAATATGAACCATTTCTTTTCCTTTTTTTTTCTTTTTTTTTCTTTTTTTTTTTTAAATTTCGTGTGATTTAATGCTCATTTTTTATGCCATATCAATTAAAATGGCACATAATTTTGTCATCACCATTAAGGCCAGAAATGTGCAATACACGTGACTTATATTTTTCCTCCCATTACAACTTCATCGACTTTTGTCCAATCCAAAATAAAGGTTTATCAATTTCATGATTGGAATTTGGGGAAACACTTTGAGACCTTTTTATTTTCGGGGTATATCAATCTTCTTATTTTAGATGTAATTTGATGGTCTGGTTTTAAATTTTTTCTTCTTTTTGGTTTTATTTTATCATTATTTTTTTTCATGGGACCAAATCATAATTCTACTTCAAGTAAATGCGTTTGCTACTTGGCATATCCACCCTTCGTATTGTTTGGAGATCTGCCGCATTAGGGTTCTTTTTGCTATCAAAATTGATGGCATCATTTCTATAATACAAATGGAGATTGAAAGTGGAATCCGTATTTGGTTTGGGGCTTCTTTTACAGTGGTTATACGATCTTCACCGTAAGAAGAAATCGGTGGAGAGGGTCTGAAATGAGAGATAAGGGAAAATAAAAACTCACGGCAACAGGAAGAAGAAAAACACACAAAAACCAAAAACAAATAAAAATAGAAGTCACGTGTATTGCCACATTTATGGTTTTAGAGGAGTTGTGCAAAATTATATGTCATTTAAACAATGTGACATCAACACGTAAAGTTGAGAAAGAATAGCTAGATTTAAAAACAAACATAAAAAACCATCCATAAAGCCAAGCAGAAATCCATAATAGACTGCATTAACGCACAAAAGGGGCTTCAAAAAGCGCTCTATGTATAGAAGGGGTATTACTGTTATTATTTTCTCTGCTATGGCATAGTGCATAAGAAAATCAAAAACTGAGGTGTCCTTTGTTGGTAAGGAGTTTTTGTTTATGTTTATGATTTCTCATTTATGTTTTATTTTAGAAAAAAAACAAAAACAGCAACCATTTTTGTTTTCTTTTTTTTTAATGGAAAAAAAAATAAAAACTAAAATTTGTTCGGTCACCATTTTTTCAAAAATTTTTGTTTTAAAGTTCCATGATTTTCCTGCTACATATAGTCAAAACTTGCGTTAAGGCTATATATTTAGAAAAGTGTTTCCATATAAAGCTTTTAATAAAAAATTTGTATCCTTAATTGATATGACCTATTAGAATACATTTGTTTTTCAAAAAAATAAAATAAAAAATCAAGAAACAGAACTCTGTTTGTTAAATTCACTAATTGTTAAACCACCTGGAACTTTTCATATGTCCATCTCCATGAATGGCACCCAAGCAATAAGCAGCTATATAAAAAATGTCTGAGACCAGCATAACGCATTCTCCTCAATATATGAAAACCCACAAAATAAAGCAGAAGAAAACCCCACCATCGGTAGTTCTTCACGAGTACTAGAGTTCTACTGCTGCAAAGTAGAAGGTTATGCCACCAAATACCCAAGAACTACATATACTAATTTCAGTTTTTAACTATGGGTTTGATTATCAAAAGAAAAAAAGAAAATCTTGGATGTGCACTAATGGAAAGGTATATTGTAGAATGTAAATTTTGGTAAATATTTGAAACTTCGCACTTTTTCTAAAAAACAATTACTAAATATATAGAAGTTATTGTCAATAGAAACCAACAAAATTGAGAAATTAACTATTTTTGGATTTATGAAATAGAAGTAAATATAAGAAAAAAGACTTTAAATTTTTTTTGTTTTGATGGTTAAAATGAGATAGGAAGAAAAAAGAAGGAATGATTCTTTTATTTTAATCAAGTTATTTTCCTCCAAATTTGGCAAAAAATTGATAGAAGGTAAAAAAATAAAATAAAAATTAATAAATTTTTTAATATTCCAAAATTATCTTTATTATTACTACACAAAAATATTTACTATCTTTAATTTTTTTCATTTCATTTCTATTCATTAACTATCCAAACAACAATTATAAACAAAAACCTTCTCTCCTTTCTTTTCCTTTTCTTTCCTCATTAAACATTTCCTTTATTTTCTTTTCCTCCCTTCAATCCAAACATAGTGTAAAAAAAAACATACTCTCTGTAAATAGTCTTTCCTCAATTAATTTGAAATAAAAGTTGCTCATGAAGCAACAATTGAGAGGGAAAACATTACCCCAAAAAAAAGATAAAAATAAAAAGATATTTGGCAGGGAGGCTCCTCTTGTGAATGCTCAGACTTTTTCAACATTTCTGTTTTCGAACAAAATTCCTTTTTTCCTCATTAAATTGAAGAAAAATTAACGGTAACGAGAGAGAGAGAGAGAGAGAGAGAGAGAAGTTTTAATTCTTTTAAGTAATCAAGTATTTTCTTTTAATGATGTCCCGGTGATAAAGTTTTGTCGTCGTTCTGATCTTCTGGTGCTTTCGAGGTTATGTACATGTGCGCGGCAAATGTGCCTAATATGCCCTTCAAGTTTATCTTTAAAAAACAAAAGATAAATGTACAATAACTAAATTTAAATAATATATCGCTCTAGTCAATTAATAATTTCATAGCCGCACCAAGAATTCAAAACAATACACTTTTCTGGTCAAGATTATATTAGTATTAGAAGTTCAAATATAAGCCATGCATTTCTCTTTATCTTGCGTGAATGCATTAAGCTTTCTACTTTTTATGGATAACAACCAAAAATAATAATAACAACAATAATAAAAAGTCAATAGTGACCAACAATTTCAAGAAAAAAGTCCCTCTAAATATTGATGTCAAAACGCAAAATCACAAATCAAATCAAATTTTAAAACAAACCTAGAAAGGAAAGGAAAAAAGTGTGATATATTCCCTTTGTTGCAAGGATGAGTACGGATTGCCAAGGTAATATATTATGCTAGTCTTTTTATTGTTCTGTTTTATGCATACTTTCATACTTAAATATAAAGATTAGTTTAATTAAAATTTTCTAATTTTGGATATGCATGCATGTGTTATAGGAAAGATTCAATGGCCAGAGCTTGTGGGAAAGGAAGGGAAAGAAGCTGAGCAAACAATTGAGAGAGAGAATCCTCTTGTGAATGCTATTATTGTGGATGAAGACACAGTAGTCCCAGCGAACTTCCGTTGTGATAGGGTTTGGGTCTGGGTTAATGCTTCTCGCATTGTTATACGTGTTCCTATTATTGGTTAACTATACATAAAATGTTCAAGGAAAGGCCAACTTGATTATCTAGCAAATATATATATATATATATATGTTCTGTTGTTAATTTGACAGGACCCATTTAAAATTTCTTACCGGAACCCTAGACAAGCCCTGATCCCAAAGAAATCCTACCGGACCTTCCAATGGAAAATCCGGCAGAACCTCCCCTAAGGGTTGGACTTACCATAAATATCCTGCACTGAAAACACACTTCTATATACACCACCTTATTCCTTCCACATTACTACAATTTAATTCCATAAATTTGCAGCACTCCAAATGAATAATAGGAAATTAATGCAGTATTTAATAAAATGTGTCCAATACAGTATACAGAGTATTATATAAATAAATATGAAATTAATAAAATGTCAGATAAAGAAGCAATACAAGATGGAGAGGAAAAAAGGAGGAAATGTTTCTTGGACTTTCGGCAATGAATTGAGACGTCGGGTTCGCCCTGGACGATCAACGTCTACTAATCCTTGTACCTAGGGGAATAGAATTTAAAAATATGAGATACTAATCATCTCAGTGAGTGACCCTATCTACTGTATAATTATAATAGTAACAATAATTATAGCACATTTGATTAATTAAGAATAAATAAGTAAATAAATAATAATTAATTGAAAATAATATTTTCTCTCAAAATCCTCACCATTCACTCTGTTAGAAAGGTTCCCCTTTTAAAACATTTTCGCAAAACCCAATCTTTTATACCCCAAAAATCAAGGAATAATTAATTTAATAAATAATTAAATCATCCAAATACGAATAAAATATAATGAAATATAATAAAATAAATTCAGGATACTTGCATTAAAGAAATATAACATAAAAGTGAAATTCAATATATAATTCATAAAATTTGATTTAATAAACTAAAATAAACAGTATCAAAAATATAATTTAAATAATTACAAACAGTCCTGTAAAATAAGTGATAAAAATATTATAAAAATTCATTTTAAAATATTCAACCAATCTATATAATAAAAATAATATGGCAAGGTCCATTCTAAAAACATTAATTTAAAATAAGTGACATAAAATATGAATAAATACATTTTAGAAAATACTAATTGTAAATAGGTGATAAAACAAGTTAAATATATTTAATCCAAATACGGCTTTCAAACTTTAGGATTTGAAATTTATATCTGAGAAATAATACTTGACACACCACACTATATACCAGTGATGCCCCATGATACCCAGCATGTCAAGCACCATCTGGCGGGAGATTAAAGAGAGAAACTTGCATACAGTCGCTTCGGCGTCCCGACAGCGTCGCTGCTTAAACCGTCATCCCGGCCATGGAGGGGGACGGCTAATGTGCACTATATAAAACTTGTCTGCCGTCGGTCCGATGGCAACTCACGGAAGACATTATAACTTGCGTGCTCATCCACATATACAGTACAGAATACCAATACTGTATGAGTGCGTCTAAAACAAATAACCAAATTTATTATTAAAATACACAATTTTTTCAAAATTCACCGTGGGAATTATACCATTTTTCAAATTCACTATCCCACATTTTTTCTTTAGTCCTCATCATAAATCCATCACTTTAAAATTCATCAATTTCAAATCCATCCATTTAAAACAATTTTCAACACCATGAAAACCTAATCCATAAATAATCAACATATAAATACGGATTTGAACTCAATACCTTAATACAATTATATTTTTCAAAATCTTAAAATCAATTTATATCAAAATCACATAAATTTCATATTTGCTTAAATCCATAGAAGTACATATTATACGCAATAAATTCCATAATATAAATTTAACAATAATCGACTACAATTTAAATCCATAACTTCTTTAAAACCAAATATATGATTTCCCTACAATATATGCTTAAATTAATAAACTTTTGGCATCATAAATTCAAAAATAAATTTAATAACAATTTAAAACATAATTTATTTAAAACCCAAAATATAATTTTTGATGCAATACATGCACTAAGTCAACATAAATCATCATCATAAATCCATCGCACAATTTCCATCAATTTTAAATCCATCAACTTTCAAATGCATCAATTTTCCAATCCATAATATTCAAATGTGTAAGCATAATTTTGAAAATAATATCCTTAAATCCTTAAAATTCAAGATAGGCATAATTTCATTAAAATCCCATAAAATTTTCAAAATTCATAAATCCATATAAATGCATTTTTATTGCTTGAAATAAACTCATAATAATTTTAACAATATATCAATAATGTAAAATTCATAATTTCTTTAAATATCAAATTTTCATAAAATGAATTTCCATAATTTATCAAAATCGAAATATGCTTCGGTGCACACACATATACACATTTCAAATTTGTCCAAATATTAGCATCAAAATTTAATTTGCAATTTATCACATAATTAATATAATATAATTGTCCAAATATTAAAATATAAAGAAATATAATTAATTGATACCCGAAATTAATTTTTGGAGGTGAGTCACTCACCTCGAGCACACAATCCAACCAAGATCCTCCATAGGATCAATTCTACGGCTCATACGTGCTCCTAAAACAACAATATTACACAGGGTCAAATAAATTAATATTTTATTCGGATAAATAATACCTGGTATCCAGGGGTTTAACACAAACGTTAACCAAAATTTGTGAGTAATATATCGAAATGAAGCTTATGGAATGAGGATCGCGGATTGAGGCTTACCTCCTGGAGATCGGACTCGTGGTGGCCGGGATCTCGCCGGAAAGCTCTCGTAATTTAAGTCCTCGATTCTCTTAATCCGTTAAGAATTGAAGAAATTGGACACCGGATTTGGGTTCATAGGGTCGGAATTAGTGGGAAAGGATGGGCGGGGCAACTGGAAACTCACCGAAAAGTCGATTTCCCGACGAGCCGCCGTGGTCACCGGAATCCGCCACTGTCGGCGGCGCGTCCTATGGCCACTGGCCGTGATTTTTGGTGGAAAGGTAGATCGGGGAATGAGTGACTCAACAGGACCGGCGGTGAGGCAAACAGAGGTCGGAATAGGGAGAAATCTGGGTTTGAAGTAATTGGCACCGCCGGCTGAAAAAGTCTCGATCTGGGCGCGTCGGAGGTCGGTTGGCAATGATTTTTGGCTGGCTGACCGGTTTTTAGGTGGGTTTCAAGCTAGGGTGGTGCCTGTACTATTCTGGTGGACGAAAATGGGTGAACGGCAGTTGGCCGGTTGGGTTTCTCTTTCTAGCTCTCTCTCTCTCTCTCTCTCTCTCTCTCCTCCCCTCTTTCTCTCTCCTTCTTCGGCTCACGTGTTTTGCCAAATAAAAGCCACCCGTGGGTGATACTGTTCACTCATGGGATTGGCTGAAAATACGACATGTGGCACACACTGTTCACTCAAGTCAAAATATATTAAAATATTACGGTATTCGGAAAACTTTGCATGTCCATAACTTTTTAACCAGATGTCGAATTTAAGCGTGCCGCTAGTCTATGAACTCGAAACGATGAGTACTTCACAACCATTGATGAGTTAAAGCTTAACTTTGCATGAACAAAAAGTCAACTCCGGCACCCCTTGAATCGTTTGAACCTCAACTTGTTTTACTTATAACTTTCAAACCGTAGCTCCGTTTTCGACGTGCTACTAGTCTATGAACTCGTGACAACGTGTACTTTTTAACGGTACTTTGGTCAATGTGAAATTCCATTAGGAGCAAAAAGTCAACATTTGACCCCTTCTCGGTCAATGACGATCAAATCCTGTCAACTTTGGTCAAATTTTAGAAATTTCGATGTACTTCGGAACGGGGTGTTACATAATTTGTACTATGTAAAGCAATTCCTACACAAGGAAAATAATATTTAAGGAGATGATCCTATATGTAATTCTCCATTTGCTATTCCTCCCTCAGTAATTTTATTTTATTTTTATTTTTTTTTAATTTGAGGTGAAAGGTTTCAATCTCAGAAAACAGTATTAGTTAGGGTTGTATATATCCTAAGAAATTGTATCAATAATTAATGCATTAGCTTCATATAATTTATATAACAGTAATGCTACAGTATCAAAATATTTATCGAATTTATTTACTATGATATATGTTAAGATATTATTGGTGAACGTATTTATATAATCTAAACATTAATAAGGAAACCTTTAAATGGATAAATAAATTAAAAAAATAAACTAACTAAATATTTTTAAATAAATCATTTTCATATTATTTGATTAATATTTTAATTTTTTAGCGTTGTTATATATACATATATATATACACATACATATATATACACGTGATATTTTTTATTTCTTCTTCTCAAATAATAAATATGTTAATTATAGAACAAGTGGAGAATAGTTTACACATACCTGCTAAAAATCTATAAATATGGTAAAAATCTAAATACTTATAAGTACCTTCTACATATGGTCAAAACTCGAAATAAAGTTTTGCCTTTTTGGCCTGTAAAAAAACAACCCCATTCCCGTCACCCCAGAAAAAAAAAAAAAAAAAAAAAGGCTATAGATTTATAATTCTTTCTGATCTAGTTGTCAGTCAAATATAACTTTCTACGTCCAAATTGATGTCTTCGATTACCTCAACAGTATTACATATCATACTCCTTGGGAACAAAAAAAACATTTTTGACTACGAAGTTTCCTACACAAAGATAATAAGTTTTTATTATTATCTTATCATACATAATAAGTTACGGCAAAAAACAACAATGTCACTTATCAACTTTTAAAAAATATAAAGAAGAATAATTTATTAATTTAGTTTTCAATATCATAAATTGAATAATATGTCTACATTTGGTATTATTTCCTCTAGTAGGGCATAATTTTTCCATGCTATACAATATTAAGGAATTTTATAACTAATTTACTTGCTAGAAAAAGTAAACCCTAGATGCTAAACCATTAATTGTGGATAGCTTAGGTAAGATAGACCTAACCAATTAAAAGGACCTTTATAACGATCCCTCTTTTATTAGCCCAAATCCAAACTCTATCCTCACGGTGGTCCAAAGGGACTACAAAGCCTTCTTCCACAATAATAGCACCCAAATAAGGATTTTCCTTCTTGATTGTTACTTCTGCAACTTGCCCTTGCTTTCCTAATAGCTCTGGCCACGATGATCTCTTCCCTAGAAACACATACCAAAACAGAAAACCAAGAGGAATTGAACTATAGCATATGAACAATAATATTTACATATATTTACACTAATAGGATTACCTGAACTCATTTGCGATAAATAATATAGCACAGTTCTATTTTTATATTTCTATGTTTTAGTTTTATTTTAAATAATTGTGATAAATTATGTTGTTGAAAATAACTATTTATAGAAACTATGATTATCTACCGGCTGGTATTTTAGAATTTTTTTTGTCAACATTTGATTTTAAATTTTTATTGTCATATGTATTAAAATTTGCTGTTTGATAAATTCGTCTGTATAAGTATATTTATATAGCTATGTTGGAACATTTTTGTTTTTTTTTTATTTAATTTAATTTAAATTTTTTATGTTATTTTTGGTAATAAGACCTTGTTGGACCTCCATATAAATAGATTAATGTAGAATATGTTGGACATTTCCTGCCCGGCCCGTTTTCATATCAATCATGACTTTAAAGGTTTGACTAGAAACTACCTCTGCACGAAAGATAAAAATTTGATCTTCATTGGAAACAAATTAATCAATCAAATAGTTGTTCCTGATAAATAAAATAAAAAAAAAGAAAAAAAAAAAAAGATGATAGGGAAACGGGTCTCATCATGGGAGAAGTACAGACCCGCGACCGACCTGAAATCTAAAACTCGAAATCTGGGCCTAGCTTGGACCATTGTACATAGAACTTGGGCTTTTATTTGGGTCTTAATTGTATATAGCGAGCTGGCCTTAAAATCTTGGGTTTGATGCAAGCGACTGTGATCCTACCCACTTAGCAGTCCAATATATACATGCAATGTGTTAAGCAGCTCAAAGTCAAATTTATTTAGATTCATATATATAAATATATATATATATATATATATATAGATATATGATTTTTCTACGGTATAGACTGTCAGTATATAAATGCATTCAAAGTCGATGCTTTTTGAATATAAGCATCGATTTTACTGTATACTATGAACTATCTGCATCGTAAAATTCTCCGATATAGTTGATATAGAAAATAAAATATATATGTTTCTTTCTATTTGCAAATTAAACAGTGAACGGAAGATAAAGAGCCAGCTGTCCATTGCTCTTCGTGATGTAGCTCAAATTGATTTCAAAATTATTTATCAAAAAATACAAAAAGGCAAAAAGAAAAAAGCAAAATTGAACAATTCCTAGCCATGCATTTTTACCTGTATAAAGTAATTTTTTACAAATACGACATACTAAATGTGACCAAATTTAATATTACAATTAATTTGCAATACAACTTAATGAAAAATCTTCTATGTCATTCTTATACTATTATACTATGTTTTTTACTTTTTCTCTCTTTTTTTTTTTTTTTGGTGGGATGTTGAGCTGAAATTTCCATTAAGTTGATGAAGAAGAAATACTCATATATTTTGGTTAATTTGGCTACGTCGAGAACTATAAAACTAATGCGGGAAATAATTGGGAATGTTCTGATCCTCAATAACCAATTACCGCTGCTATATTTCTATGCCATATACACTTAATTCCTAGTAATAATTGTTTTTTAAACAAAGGCAAAATTTTGACTTATTAACTTTTTTTTAACAAAGTTAAATGGCATAATAAAATTGATATGGATATGTATCATCCTTAATATGAGCTTAAGACTCCGTTTAAAAATTCACCCAAAAATAAAAATAAAAATAAGGCTCCCCTTAAAATAATTAGTTACCAGTTTCTAGATAGATAGGGGAACAAAAAAAATACAACATCTAGTTTTGTTATGAAAAATTACAATATATTAAATTCATTATCAAAATGGACCTTTAAACAGAAAAAGGAAAAGACTAATTATGCTTCTGGGACAAGTAATTCACACGTTAAGATTACTCATAATGGTATAGAAACAATTTATTTTTGATCGTTTGAATAATCATATAAACATTAGAGAGAAGTAAAATTACTAGGGTCGTCGACTTTTGTAACCAAAACAATTTGAATTCTCTTTGTTTGAAATTTATGCAATTTATTATTAACTATGTATAGTATTATTCGATTCAAAAAGGATAGATGAAAACGGAGAAATCAAAGTCAATTTGATTTGTACAGTTAGCCATCTACATAAAATCTCTACAAAGTACGAGTACAATTGTAAAATCAATCAAATAAAAGGTTAATCAAAGAAACCTTCAAACCAAAAATGGTACTTCAACAATGGTACTAAAACTTTCTTTATGGACGAGTTTTCTGCCTGTTTTCCTATCAAAACTAAAACAGAGTTGAATAGCCAAATAAAACAAAATAGAGTTGGGAAAATGACAAGGACTATGCGATGTGAATTAGAGTATCTCCAATAGTTATTTCTATTGGAATCTATATGGTATTAATTTTGGAAAGTATTTATGTTTATATAATATTTTTTTTATTTAATAGATAATGTTTTAGATAATTTCTCTCCAATAGGTTCTGTTTAAAATATTATTAATTGGTAACATGTAATTTTTTATTTTAAAATTATATCCAATTAAAAAAATCAAAAACTCATGCAGGAGTTTTTTTTCTTTTAACAAAAATAAATAAAAATAACTAAAATGCTGACTCAGCGTGTCTAACAGAACTTCCAGAAATAACCAGTGTCCTTCACAGTTTCTATCTTTTTTGTTGCCACATCAGCTTGACAGAACTAATGCATAAAATCATTGGAGAAGATTTTTTTAAAATCTTATCTATTTATCTGATATGGCAAACGATTTTTAAATAAACATAAAATCATTGGAGATACTCTTATCTATACACATATCAATAATTCCTCATTGAAATATATTATTATTATTATCACAAAAAATATATTATTATTATTATTATTATTATTATTATTATTATTATTTTTAATTTGCTTATTGAATGGAAGATTGGCTATTGTGTACAGCTATTACGAAATAAGAATTCTACATGGAATGAAAGTTCTAGCATGATAGGAGTGCCTAGCCTATAAGTATCAAGTAGTACAAACAAATATTTGCCTATACAACCATGGCGAAAAATAATCTATATTAACAATAATTTTCTTCTTCTTGACTATAATTCTTAAGCTTTATTAGTCTTTTTATTTCTTATTTAATTCCAATATCATTTCTTTGGCTTTCGATTCATTATTTTTCCTCTGCCAATTCAGTTCTAATAACATATTTATGATTATGCATGAAATATAGTTTTGTCATGTTTCATTGCCTAATTATGTGGTTACTGCGAATCTTGTGTATAATTTTCTTTATAACAATGTTTCTTTTATTTTCTTGTCTGATTGTTTATGAATTATTGTCTGGGGGGGAAGAACAAGGGAATTAACAAGGAAAGTCTTTTGAATTCGAAGATCAGATGATTGCAACGAAGCTAGAGAAGAAGGCTTCTTCTCCACTTAGCTCTGTTGCCGTCACCTGATTTTCTTTCTTTTAATGGCTTTTCCTTGTTTTTATTCTTGCTCTTTCACCCCCACAACCCGAATTCCACAATTTACTTCTTTTTTTTTTTTTTTTGATTTGTAATAATAATAATAATAATTAATAATAAAAGCATTGGCTTAAATTTCTATCATTATATTCCCCATTAAGATCTTTTTGTTCTTACTTTTTGTATTATCTCTCTTGCACAAAAACATCGAATAAAGTAGGTTCTATTAATTCATAAGTGGGTAAAGTTTTTGTATTATGATTTGTCATTGAAATATAAATTGATATCTTTTTTCTTTTTCTTCTTCTTCTTCTTCTTCTTCTTCTTCTTTTTTTTTTTTTTTTTGATAAAGATATCTATATATATATATATATATAATTTTTTTTTTTTGGGTTAAAAAAAAAATCGTTGAGTATATAAGGATGTGTCATGTGTGCTTGACTTTGAGACTCGCAAAAAGTAAGAAGAATATTACTCTGCAACTGACTTTTTATTGATAATATCCAAATCCAATATGCAATCACAGAAGAATTTCATTGCATAGGGAGTGTACATATATATATATAGTTTCTCCTTATTTAATTTTATTTGTTAATAGTAATGGAGGTAATTAACCTGCTCTAACCAATTACAGGGACCCTTGTGATAGTGCCATATCCATCAACCCAAATCCACATCGGAAATTCTCTGTCACACCAATGCCTTCCAATATGAAAGTTTTTAACCAGAGGGTAAAAGATAAAATAAATGAGACTTACTTTACACAATGTCGAACACCAATATAAATACATGACATAGGCTTATCACTAGCCTCTGCACACTTATCAGATCAAAAGTAAACCTAACCACTAAACAATGCACATATATCATAACAACCAACGGCATACAAGACTTATCCATAGACACCTAAGCATCCTAAGCCTTTACGCTATCATCCCTCCTCAAGCGAAATGGGGGAGAAACCACATTGAGCTTGTCTCTGAGGTGTTTAAACCAGTAAAAATATCAGCTGTCTGAGCAACAGTAGGAACATATCTAACCTCTAAAGTTCTCTATAAGACTTTGTCGCGGACAAAGTGAACATCAACTTCAATGTGTTTGGTATGGTTATGAAAAATAGGATTGGCAGCTAAACACCCAACACCTATGTTATCACACCAAAGTATAGGAATGGTAGGCAGAGAAAAGTTGAATTCCATTAGTAATTGCTATAGCCACGAGATTTCTGCTACACCAAGTGTCACGGACAAAGTGAACATCAACTTCAATGTGTTTGATACGGTTATAAAAAACAGGATTGGCAGCTAAACACCCAGCACCCATGTTATCACACCAAAGTATAAGAATGGTAAGCAGAGAAAAGTTCAATTCCATAAGTAATTCCTATAACCAAGAGATTTCTGCTATACCAAGAGCAAGAGCTCTATATTCAGCTTCAGTATTAGATCGGGCCACTACATTCTGCTTCCTTGAAGACCATGAAACAAGTGTAGTACCCAAATAAATACAATAACTACTAGTAGATTTTCGATCATCAAGGTTCGAAGCCCAATCAGCATCGGTAAAGCTAGACAAGCTGAGACGACGAGAAGGTCGAATAAGTAATCCCAAATGCTTTGTACCATGAAGATAACAAAGTATTCTTTTACAAGCAGACCAATGTACATCAGTTGGGTTATACATAAACTGATTGAGTTTGTTAACAATAAAAGAAATCTCAGGTTTAGTAATAGTAAGATACTGCAGTGCTCCAATAGTACTCTAATAGAGAAAAGTATCTGGAAAAGAGTTACCAACCGTAGAGCCAAGTTGTGTGGAAGAACTAGCAAGTGAAGGACTCTCTTTACAATCAATCGTATTGGCACAATGCAAGAGATCAGTTATGTAACCCGTTTGAGATAAATGTAATCCATTCTCGGACCGATGAACTTGAACACCCAGAAAAGAATGTAGAGGGCCAAGATCTTTCAAAGAAAACATGAGATTTAGCTTAGTAACAAACTGATCAAGGACTTGAGTGTTGTTACCTGTAATGATGATATCGTCAACATAGACGAGAACCCAAATAATACCCATTGTTCTATGAAGAAGAAATAAGGAGGAATCCATTTTGGAATTGTGAAATCCCCAATCACATAACGTGCGCTTCAATTTGTCATACCATGCACGGGGAGCCTGATGTAGTCCATACAACGAACAATGAAGCTTGCAAACATCATTGGGTTTGTCTGGATCAATAAAGCCATCGGGTTGTTTCATAAACACATCTTCATCAATGATGCCATTCAAAAAGGCATTATTAACATGAACTTGCCGTATGTCCTAATTACGTGAAACAGAGATGGAAAGAACAACACGAACCGTTGATGGCTTGATGACAGGGCTATAAGTCTCTGAGAAATCAAGGCCAGGCTTTTGATGAAAACCCTTGGCAACGAGACTGGCTTTATGTTAAAGGATGGAACCATCAGGATTTCGTTTCAGCTTAAAAACCCATTTAGAACCAACGATTCGTTGATTGGGTTGAGGGGGAACAAGAGTCCATGTCTTGTTTGCAGTAAGGGCTTTGAAATCAAGCTCCATTGCTGTCTTCCATTCAGGACATAACAGAGCCGAAGAAACTGAAACTAGCTTAACAAGTGGAGAAGCCGATTGAAGAGCTGTTGTGTATATCTTAGGTTTAAAAATGCCATCTTTTCCACGTGTAATCATGGGGTGAATGGGTTGCAGAGATTTGATTGGATGAGTTGTAAGAGGAGTATGAGGGACATGTTTATGAGTTAGGGTGGATATGGGAGAAGCAAGTGGTAGATTTGATGAAGGAGCTTGGAAAATACTATTTTGAAGGATACGGATAGCACATTGGATAGAAGAAAAAGGGTTACTAGGCTTAGGATGAGGTGGAATAGTAAAAGAATCCAATGGGTGACTTGCATGTGGTTGGGTAGGTGTGGTAAGTTCATTAAGTGATGTGATGGGATGACTTGTGGAAGAAGTAGATGTGGAAAAGGAGTCAACTTGTGTTGGAGTGTGAGGAGATGGGTTTAAAGAGGGTGTGCTTAGAGAAGCCAAAGAATGCCCTTCATGTGATGGTGCTCATAATTGTTGTACCTGCATAGATGGATGAGGTGGAAAAACAGAAAATGGAATATTAGTAGGAGTTAATAACTTTCTTGTAGTGTGGGCCTCGGCCTGTTTTTCAAAAGGATAAACATGCTCATGAAAAATCACATTAGAGGATATATAAATTTTTCCAGAGACTAAGCTTAAACACTTGTAACCTTTATGAGAGGAGCTGTAACCAAGAAAGATACATCTCTCAGAGTGGAAGGAAAATTTTTTTGATCTGTAAGGTCTGAGAAATGGAAAACATTCACATCCAAAATATTTTAAAAAAGAGAAATCACAATTTTTATTAAATAATTTTTTGAAAAGGGGAATGAAAATTTAATATTTTGGTAGGAAGTCTATTAATTAGAAAAATGGTAATGGAGCAAGCATCCCACTAGTGAGAAAAAGGCATTGAGCTTTGAGCTAATAAAGTTAAAGCAGTTTCAGTGATGTGGCAATGCTTACGCTTAATTTTTCCATTTTAATTGTAAGTATATAGACAGGGATGTTGAAAAATAATACCAAAATTATTAAGAGGTCTATATTCACCCCTATAATGTGCTTGCAAAACTTTAATTTTTTTGTTGGTTAAATTTTCTACCCTTTTTTTAAAATGTAAAGAAATCCTTGTAACTTCAGATTTTAACTTCATAGGATAAATCCAAGAAAAACGTGTAAAATTATCCTCAAATAAGACATAATATTTGTATCCTTCATTTGATTCAATAGGTACCGGTCCCCAAACATTAGAAAATATTAACTCAAGGGGTGCATGACTAACAGTTTTGGAAGGTGGGGCAAATAGCCTCTTATTTTTGCCTAATTGACAGGAACTACAAAATGTGTTAGAAGAAGAATTAACTGAAAAAGAATTGTTGCACTGAGATGCAACTTTATTCATAATCAAAGAAAATGGATGGCCAAGCCTAAAATGCCACAATTTATGAGCTGGAAATTTGGAATTAAAAGAATAAAATTGTTCTGGGACATTTTTCAAAGAGGCTAGAAATAAATTAGGATTCCTAGAAAAATTATTGGTAATTTTGGGGCAACATCACTTGATAAAGACCATCTTTAAGCCTTCCTCTGAGCAATACTCTCTTCGAATCCTTGTCCTTCACAAAAACAAATTGAGAGTTAAATTTGACAATGGCATTATCATCATTAGTCAAACGAGATATACTCAACAATTTTTTTTTAATTTGTGGAACATGTAACATATTGTTCAATTTAATGGTGCCACAATGAGTATTAAACCTTGAACAACCAGTGTGTTTAATTTTCAAACCTTGGCCATTACCAATGATTAATTTGTCATCACCAATGTAGTCAATCTTTGCTATATCTGAAGGTTTAGAGGTGATATGGTTGGTAGCTCGACTGTCCATTAACCATTCTAGGTTAGCAACCACATCTGGCAAGGCATAAAAAGCACTTTTATTATTTTGGATGGTGAAATTTTCATCAAAACGATGCCAACACTTATCTGCACTATGCCCCACTATTTTGTAAATCTACCAAAATATGCGACTGTTATTATTTTGGGCTCCTTTTCCACGTCCTCTGCCACACCTGCGAGTGGGGAGATTGCTCTTGTTATTAGGATGTCCATTGTTGGTGAAGTTGGATTCATAGCTGCGAGTATATTCATAGCCACGACCAAGGCTATAGGTTCGACCAAAGTTGTGTTTTCGTGGTTGCTTGTCAGCCACTTGTGCAGACATAATTTTAGATGGAGTTACTTGAAGAATTCGTACCTCCTGATTCAATAAAATGGACTGTACCTCTTCAATATTAAGAGGCATGTAGCTGGAATTAATATTGGCAATGACTGCATCATACTCAAGTGGTAATCCTGCCAATATCTGCATAATAAAGTCTTCATTCATGATATTGAAACCAGCCATAGTCAAGGAATCAGCAATGCCCTTCATCTTTGTAAAATAGGCAGTCATTGACAGTGAGTCCTTCTTTGTTGTTTGAAACTGAACCTTGAGTTGTATTTTTTTTGCTCAAGATTGGCTTCCAAAAAGACGTTCAATGGCACACCAAAGTTGATGAGATGTCATTGTTATTGAAGCTTTTGAGATTTGAGTGTGTGTATTCGGTGAGATAGATGAAAGAATCCATCCAAGAAGAGCTTGGTCCAGCCTTCTCCACTGTTAGTACTCTGGATTTGGAACTTTAGTCTCCACAGTTTGCCCATCATGAATTATACTGGATATTTTTGTAAGAGATGGTGGAACCAAACTGCCGTTCACAAAGCATTCCATGTTACTACCAATAATTGCTGGCAAGATTTGTGACTTCCAAATAATGTAGTTGTTTTGCTCTAATCTGAAAGGAAAACTGTAGGTAGGAGCAGGTACTACAATAGAAGAGAAAGAAGCCATGGGATCAAATTACTCATTGGAGTTTAGAGAGGCTCTGATACCATGAAAGTTTTTAACCAGAGGGTAAAAGACAAAATAAATGAGACTCACTTTACACAATGTCAAATACCTATATAAATACATGAGATAGGCTTATCACTAGCCTCTGCACACTTATCAGATCAAAAGTAAACCACCACTAAAACAATGCACATATATCATAACAACTAGTAGCATACAAGACTTATCCATAAACACCTAAGTATCCTAAGCCTTTACGCTATCACAACACAATCTCAGCATTAACATTGGGATTCTCCTTCTCAATTGTCTCCTCAGCAAACTTTCCTTGCTTTCCCACCAACTTAGGCCATGAATCTTTCCCTGCAATATTTCAATTAACAAACATTCATATTTTACACCATAAATAATATATATGTATATATATGCATGCATAGCAGAAATGTTGGGCGTCTATTGACCGTTTACATATAATTCATGGACTACATTATTGGATTTAAACGCCCACTAGATTATTTCATCTAAACAACTCAATCTAACAAATATTACCTTTGCATATTGATGCCATCCTTAATTGCCTTCCCTTTAGTCACTCACCCTTTATTTTGCTGTTTTTTTTATGTATGTTAATGCATGTCTAATAGAAACTGAAACGAGTATTTATAGTGCATAGTTTACCGATGGCACATTTTTGACAAATTCTTATAACACAATACATTAGTATAAATTGTCTAATGTGTATCTAATATGGTTCACCAACACTGTAACACCCCGTCCCGAATCGCACCGGAATCCGTGCACGTTGACCGAGGTTGACCGTTGACCGTTGACCGAAGGGGTCAAAAGTTGACTTTTTGACTCGGTGGGAATTTCGAGTTGACCAGGGTACCGTGGCGAAGTGCATGACGCCCTGAGTTCGTAGACTAGTAGCACGTCGAAAACGGAGCTACGGTTTGAAAGTTATGGGCAAAACAAGTTGAAGTGTAAACTGTCTAAAAGGTGCCGGGAGTTGACTTTTTCTTGTGATGTAATTGTGAGTTGACTCTTGTATGGTTGTAAAGTACTCGTCGATACGAGTTCATAGACTAGCGGCACGTCCGATTTGGACATGTGGTTTGAAAGTTATAGACCTGTAAAGTTTTTCAAATACTGTATTATTTTAATATTATTTTTTTTTTTACACGTATAACGAGGTGCCACGTGTGACTCAATGAAGGTGGCCATGTGTCACCATGGTGAAATGCCACATGTCAACCATGTGAAAAAAAAAAAAAAAAAAAAAAAAAAAAATCAAATTATTTTATTATTTTTGAATAATAATATTATTATTAATATTATTTAATTATTTCTTTTTCTTTTCCTTTTTCTTTCTCTTTTTCTTTTTCTTTTTCTTTTTCTTTTTCTTTTCTTTTCCCCACGTGGGAAAACACCACCACTTCTTTCTTTTTCTTTTTCTTTTTCTTTTTCTTTTTTTCTTTTTTCCTTTCTTCTTCCCCGAAACACCAAGCACGCAACAGTTATTTTTTTTTTTTTTCTCCCCACCGGCCGTCCCTCTCTCTCTTCCGTGTTTTCAAATTCCGGCCACCCATAGCCCTCACGCGCCAGCCACCAAGGAAGCCCGCCACCTCACGAGCTTGGCCGCCAAGTTTCACGGCCAGCCGCCGCCGGACGCGCGCCGATCGGGCCGGAGAAGCCGCCGGCCGGCCAAGTTTCTCTCTCCTCTTTTCTTGTGTTTTCCGGCCAGCCCACTCCCAATTGAGCCTCCTATCCCCCTATTTTGGGTCCTCTGAATCCAAAAATGGCCTCCAATCCCAGAAATTCGAAGCGGTTTGCGAGATATGGGGAAGTGAACACCGGCCGAAACTTTCCGACCAAATTCCGGCCACCTCCGGCGGAATTGAGGTCGACGGAGACCGGATTTGTGATCCTCGTCCCACGAGCTTCGATTCGGTATATCATTCGACCATTTTGGTTAAAGTTTGTGTTTGAGCCCCCGGGTACCGGGTATTATTTACCCGAATAAAATATTAATTTATTTGACTGTCTGTGAATTTTGTTCTAGGAGCACCGGTGAGTCGTAGAATTGATCCCGTAGTGGATCATGGGTTAATTGCGTGCTCCAGGTGAGTGACCCACCTTCAAATTAATTTTGGGAATTTAATTGGTGAATATATAATGTGTGATTTAAATATTTGGAATTTAATTTCTATGTGCCAAATATTTATTTGAATTATTGTGGAATTATTTGTGAATTTATCGGATTTAAGAAAATGTGTATTTCACCAATTTATGCCATGTGGAATTATTTTATGGTTTTGAGGATTTTGAAATTGGTGTGGTTTTAATGGTAAATTGGGCACGATTTGATTTTCAAATATTTCAAGGAAAATATTTGGTTATGTTGGTGATTTCAATTTTTATGAAATATGCCCATAAAATATTATGGGATTTGATTATGATATTTCGAGAAATTATTTATGCTTGGAAAAATATGGATATTTGAATTGATGGATTTGGGAGTTGGTGGATTTGAAAATCATGGAATTTATGGTATGGATTATAAGGAAATTGTGGAGAATTTCCCGGTTCAAGCGGATGGATTATGCCCGCTATGCTTATGAAAAATGTGAAATTTGTTTTATGATTTAAATTTATGGATTTTATGATTTTTAGATGCACCGTGCACGTACTGGTGTTCTGATTATGTGATATGGTATATGTGATATGGTTAGTGTGCACACGGTTGTGATTAGCGCGCAGGTGGGTGTGATTAGCGCGCAGGTGATGTGATTAGCGCGCAGGTGGGTGTGAGTAGCGCGCGGTTGATATTATGAGGGTGTCCTGTGGATGCCATCGGAGAGGGCGGCCACCCCCCTTTGGCCGGGACACCAGGTTAGCAGCGGCGCTGTGGGACGCCACGCGACCGTATGCCGGTTTCTTTCTATAACCTCCTGTCTGGCGGTACCTTGGGACGCTGGGTACTGTTGGCGCCACTGGTATATAGTGGGTGCATCAAATGATTTTCAGAACTGTGTTTTAAAAATAAAATGTTTGGAAACTGAATTGGAATTAAAAATATAATTGTTACCGCTTCTGGTATTTAATTGATGTCTTGGTTTTCGGGGAATATGGATAAAGGGTTTTGTGAAATTGTTTTAAAAGGGGAACCTTTCCAACTGAGTGAATTGTAAGGGTTTTGAGAGAAAATATTATTTCCAAATAATTATTATTTATACTTATTACTGTGATAATATATGGTATAGTAGTAGGGTCGCTCACTGAGATGATTAGCATCTCACACTCTTAAATTCCGTTCCTCTAGGTACCAGGTTGTCGGTGTTCACTCGGAGCGGACTTGATCTTCCTCGCTGTTTTAGTTCGGCAGTACCCTGTTATTCTTTTATTGCAGTTGTAATATTTCTTTCACTCTTGTTGTATTTATTTTGCACTGGATTACTGTATTTATTTTTTTAAGTACTGCAATTTGTGGAACCAATTTGTAGTTTGTGGGAGGAATAAGGGGATATTTTTGAAGTGTGTTTTCAGTGCAGGTAAATTTGTGGTAAGTAAATCCCTTAGGGGAGGTGCTGCCGGATTTTCCGTTGGAAGGTTCGGTGGTATTTCCCTGGGATCAGGGCTGTCTAGGGTTCCGGAGGAGGAATTCTGGACGGGTCCTGACAGTTGGTATCAGAGCTCTAGGTTCTAGTATTTCGAAGGGACTGTGCATTGTTGTGTGTCCCATCCATGTCTAGTCTCTCGTTTTACCCGTGTGAAAGCTTTCTTTCTATTTGTCTCGAAGTAAATTCGTTGCCCGAGTTTGAATAACTCTAATCTTCGAGGGTGTCAATTAGGATCATCTAGCCTAACGGGAAATTCCTATGGCCTAGTCGATGGTCGAGGATGCGTTTTCTTTTTGAAGGTCAAGCTTATCATCGTGAATGGTATCCGTTTCGTTCATGGAGAAGAATGATGATTGCCTAAGGATGTGCGTCGATCGATTTCAAGGCGTCAAAATATTTTCCCGATCGATTATCAAAATTTAAATGCTTTTCAAGGTGTTTTATTCAAGTATTTTTGGTTTGTGTTCATACATGTATCTGTATGTTATATTGTTTAATATTATACTGCACCATATGGAGGCGGCGAACCAATGTGGTCCATGTAGAGCTAGCCCCATGATCATGTTGCCTACGAGCCCGGGGAATTGGACGGCCAATATAGGCAACCACCCTGGTTTGTATTGGTAGCAGAGTGTCGGCGACAGTTGGAATCATGGATTACGTAACATGTAGAAGGTGTTGTACGTACCTCCATTACAAGCGTGCATATTTTATTTTATGCTATGGATTTTAAGATATGAATTTCAATGTGGAGTTTTAACAATTGCCTATGCAAGTTAGGTATATTTGAAAAATATATTTTATTATTTGTTTTATGTTATGGTTTTTCCAAGAGCGACTTAAGGGTTAAGTATCGCCAGTCGAGAATCCAAAGCAGGGTATCGTTGAGTTCAAAAAGCAGATCTTAAAGGAAGCACGCGATTCAAAGTATGCGATACACCCCAAGGGTACCAAGACGTATGGAATGCTCACTGGATGACATGGTGGTTTGGCACGATAAAGGAAGTTGCAAGATCCGAATAAAGGTACTTAGGTCACCGATAAGTAAAAGTAGGGAGATGTAAATATGGATTTCGTGCTTAAACTATCATTCACAAAGAGAAGGTACGACAGCGTTTAGAGAATCAAGCAAGCTCCGGACAGCGACTAAAGTTCTACTTGGTGGTTGATGAGGTTAATGAGATGAGGATGATTCCTTAGGCATGGTTGGATGTTTAAGCATGGTTATTTTTCATTCTAGAAGCTAAGATCTTGATATCTTATTTCCTTGGAGATTTAAGGTTCGTATTGGTGGTGCTTTATCGATTCAAGGTGGTTGATATTGTTGGTGATAATTTACAATGATAAGGAGTATGATTTTTGGGACGGAGTTAGAATTTAAGAAGTGTGGAATACTTTATTGGGTTAAGGATCCTAGTGATTTGTTCATAGTATTGGTGGTGATGCTAGAATTAAGATTTAAATTTCTTATTGCTTGAGGTGTGGATTCATGGAATTTATTTGAAATGGGGGAAACTTAGGGTTTTCAAGAATGGTATTTGGATGTTGAGAAATTTTATTTATGACCTTGATGAATTTAGTTAAAAGAAAGATTGATGTTTGTCGAGGTTAAGACTATTGGTTAATCAATGAGGAGCAAGGGTTTTATAATTGTAAGTACTAGGAGGGTAATCGAAGACAAGTGAATTAATCTCAACCTTAACTTGGTGATACCAGTATTTGAGGAAATTAGACTTAAGTTCTAATCTTACCTTTTAAAGTGCTGATCGAGTCACGAGAGTTGGTTGTTGGTTTAAGGATGCATGCTTTAGATTCTCGTGGACCAATTTGACTATCCTTAATTAGTGGGCATGAGAAGGAAAGTTGCACAAGAGGGAAGTTAAAGTCACTATTAGGCGAATGTAGTGGCAGATGCTTTGAGTAGGAAGGCTACTGGATCCCTTGCTCACATCCAAGTCATCCAACTACCTCTCATGGTGGAGTTGAAGAAGATGGGGGTGTTAATGCATATGCATCCTTCAGGAGTTCTCATGGCTAGCTTCCAGGTACGACCGGTGTTGGTGGATCGTATAGTAGAGACCCAAATGGAAGATCCTAAGTTGAGGACAATTAAGGGCAAGGTACAAGAAGGTCTTGATCCGGAATTTTCCATAAGGAGGGATGGAGCCCTCGTGTATAAAGGATGACTTTGTGTTCCGGATATTCCAGGACTCAAGAAGGAGATTTTAGAGGAGGCGCACAGCTCGATGTATGCGATGCATCCTGGGAGTACCAAGATGTACCGGACGCTTGTTAAGTATTATTGGTGGATTGGTATGAAGAGAGAAGTGGCAGACTTCGTATCAAAGTGTTTGATTTGTCAACAAGTGAAAGCAGAAAGACAGAAGCCTTCGGGACTACTCCAACCTTTACCGATTCCCGTGTGGAAGTGGGAAGAACTCAACATGGACTTCGTATTCAAGCTTCCTTCCACACCTAGAAGGTACGACGGCATTTGGGTAATCATTGATCGTCTCACCAAGTCGGCACACTTCCTACCGGTGCGAGAACGTTTTTCACCCGAGAAGTTAGCCCAGTTGTTCGTGCAAGGCATACGTGGGATCAGTTCAAGATGGCCTTCTCTACTGAGTTTTGTCCTCCTGCCTACCGTGAAGCAAGAAGGAGAGAGTTCGAAGAACTACGACAGGGGAATATGACAGTGACAGAGTACAAGAGGAGATTCCGAGAACTATCAGAATTCTACATGCACCTAATTCCCGACGATCACACGAAGAAGGTGAGGTTCATAGACGGATTGAAAGAGAGCATCGGCTACACCCTTTCTGGATCAGTACATCCCACCTATCAGTCCGCCAGGGATGCAGCGCTCGAGCTAGAGAGACAGGAGGAGATACACAGACCCTCGAGGCGCAGATCATTCGAAGGTTCGTATAGCGGAGTACCTCAACAGGGGGCAACTAAAAGAAGCCATAGTTCAGGCTCAGACAATGATGGGTTAAGCCCACGAGGCAGATTCCAGAGGAGAGATAGTTATCGTATGCCCCAGCCAGCTCGCCATTCGATCAGTGTGGATACAAGCTCGTACCAGCAGTCACGCATTGGTTCTCCGCGGATTTGTCCACTTTGTAGGGGGAATCATTCTGGGCAGTGTCAGATGGATGGTTTATGCTTTCGGTGTGGGCAGCCAGGCCACATAAGGAGGGATTGCCCTTATGGTAGCGGCAGTGTGCTAGGAGCAGGTCGACGGACACAGCATACGGGAGTATTTCCAGGACAGAGTTCCCAGGGGAGTCAGCCAGTAGGAGTTTCTTCGGGATCAGTCCAGCCGTCTGCAGGATTTAGTCGAGGTAGAGGAAGGAGACCCCAGCAGACAAGTCAAGGCCGGGTGTTTGCTATGACGCAGCAGGGAGCCAGGACTACGCCCGACGATTTCACAGGTACTTTGACTATTTTTGGTAATGACACATGTGTACTTATAGACCCGGGAGCAACACATTCGTTCATCTCAAGAGAGTCTGTCGTTCGGGTCGGTATGACCCCTACTCCTTTAGAATGTCTGCTAGAAATAGCCACTCCTGTAGGAGAATCCTTGTGGCCTAGCCAGTTAATCAAGGAATGTTTCTTCTGCATCGAAGATCAAGTGATGGAAGCAGATCTGATCCTGTTGGATCTATTCGGACTTGAAGTAGTGTTGGGCATGGATTGGTTGGCAAGGAACTACTTAGTCGAGGAAGCAACGTGGGAACCCGAAACACAGATGCGTGAGCAGTACCCGTATCTGTTCCAGTGACGTGCGGAAATTTCGAGGACGAAATTTTTGTAAGGGGGGAAGGCTGTAACACCCCGTCCCGAATCGCACCGGAATCCGTGCACGTTGACCGAGGTTGACCGTTGACCGTTGACCGAAGGGGTCAAAAGTTGACTTTTTGACTCGGTGGGAATTTCGAGTTGACCAGGGTACCGTGGCGAAGTGCATGACGCCCTGAGTTCGTAGACTAGTAGCACGTCGAAAACGGAGCTACGGTTTGAAAGTTATGGGCAAAACAAGTTGAAGTGTAAACTGTCTAAAAGGTGCCGGGAGTTGACTTTTTCTTGTGATGTAATTGTGAGTTGACTCTTGTATGGTTGTAAAGTACTCGTCGATACGAGTTCATAGACTAGCGGCACGTCCGATTTGGACATGTGGTTTGAAAGTTATAGACCTGTAAAGTTTTTCAAATACTGTATTATTTTAATATTATTTTTTTTTTTTACACGTATAACGAGGTGCCACGTGTGACTCAATGAAGGTGGCCATGTGTCACCATGGTGAAATGCCACATGTCAACCATGTGAAAAAAAAAAAAAAAAAAAAAAAAAAAAAAAAATCAAATTATTTTATTATTTTTGAATAATAATATTATTATTAATATTATTTAATTATTTCTTTTTCTTTTCCTTTTTCTTTCTCTTTTTCTTTTTCTTTTTCTTTTTCTTTTTCTTTTCTTTTCCCCACGTGGGAAAACACCACCACTTCTTTCTTTTTCTTTTTCTTTTTCTTTTTCTTTTTTTCTTTTTTCCTTTCTTCTTCCCCGAAACACCAAGCACGCAACAGTTATTTTTTTTTTTTTTCTCCCCACCGGCCGTCCCTCTCTCTCTTCCGTGTTTTCAAATTCCGGCCACCCATAGCCCTCACGCGCCAGCCACCAAGGAAGCCCGCCACCTCACGAGCTTGGCCGCCAAGTTTCACGGCCAGCCGCCGCCGGACGCGCGCCGATCGGGCCGGAGAAGCCGCCGGCCGGCCAAGTTTCTCTCTCCTCTTTTCTTGTGTTTTCCGGCCAGCCCACTCCCAATTGAGCCTCCTATCCCCCTATTTTGGGTCCTCTGAATCCAAAAATGGCCTCCAATCCCAGAAATTCGAAGCGGTTTGCGAGATATGGGGAAGTGAACACCGGCCGAAACTTTCCGACCAAATTCCGGCCACCTCCGGCGGAATTGAGGTCGACGGAGACCGGATTTGTGATCCTCGTCCCACGAGCTTCGATTCGGTATATCATTCGACCATTTTGGTTAAAGTTTGTGTTTGAGCCCCCGGGTACCGGGTATTATTTACCCGAATAAAATATTAATTTATTTGACTGTCTGTGAATTTTGTTCTAGGAGCACCGGTGAGTCGTAGAATTGATCCCGTAGTGGATCATGGGTTAATTGCGTGCTCCAGGTGAGTGACCCACCTTCAAATTAATTTTGGGAATTTAATTGGTGAATATATAATGTGTGATTTAAATATTTGGAATTTAATTTCTATGTGCCAAATATTTATTTGAATTATTGTGGAATTATTTGTGAATTTATCGGATTTAAGAAAATGTGTATTTCACCAATTTATGCCATGTGGAATTATTTTATGGTTTTGAGGATTTTGAAATTGGTGTGGTTTTAATGGTAAATTGGGCACGATTTGATTTTCAAATATTTCAAGGAAAATATTTGGTTATGTTGGTGATTTCAATTTTTATGAAATATGCCCATAAAATATTATGGGATTTGATTATGATATTTCGAGAAATTATTTATGCTTGGAAAAATATGGATATTTGAATTGATGGATTTGGGAGTTGGTGGATTTGAAAATCATGGAATTTATGGTATGGATTATAAGGAAATTGTGGAGAATTTCCCGGTTCAAGCGGATGGATTATGCCCGCTATGCTTATGAAAAATGTGAAATTTGTTTTATGATTTAAATTTATGGATTTTATGATTTTTAGATGCACCGTGCACGTACTGGTGTTCTGATTATGTGATATGGTATATGTGATATGGTTAGTGTGCACACGGTTGTGATTAGCGCGCAGGTGGGTGTGATTAGCGCGCAGGTGATGTGATTAGCGCGCAGGTGGGTGTGAGTAGCGCGCGGTTGATATTATGAGGGTGTCCTGTGGATGCCATCGGAGAGGGCGGCCACCCCCCTTTGGCCGGGACACCAGGTTAGCAGCGGCGCTGTGGGACGCCACGCGACCGTATGCCGGTTTCTTTCTATAACCTCCTGTCTGGCGGTACCTTGGGACGCTGGGTACTGTTGGCGCCACTGGTATATAGTGGGTGCATCAAATGATTTTCAGAACTGTGTTTTAAAAATAAAATGTTTGGAAACTGAATTGGAATTAAAAATATAATTGTTACCGCTTCTGGTATTTAATTGATGTCTTGGTTTTCGGGGAATATGGATAAAGGGTTTTGTGAAATTGTTTTAAAAGGGGAACCTTTCCAACTGAGTGAATTGTAAGGGTTTTGAGAGAAAATATTATTTCCAAATAATTATTATTTATACTTATTACTGTGATAATATATGGTATAGTAGTAGGGTCGCTCACTGAGATGATTAGCATCTCACACTCTTAAATTCCGTTCCTCTAGGTACCAGGTTGTCGGTGTTCACTCGGAGCGGACTTGATCTTCCTCGCTGTTTTAGTTCGGCAGTACCCTGTTATTCTTTTATTGCAGTTGTAATATTTCTTTCACTCTTGTTGTATTTATTTTGCACTGGATTACTGTATTTATTTTTTTAAGTACTGCAATTTGTGGAACCAATTTGTAGTTTGTGGGAGGAATAAGGGGATATTTTTGAAGTGTGTTTTCAGTGCAGGTAAATTTGTGGTAAGTAAATCCCTTAGGGGAGGTGCTGCCGGATTTTCCGTTGGAAGGTTCGGTGGTATTTCCCTGGGATCAGGGCTGTCTAGGGTTCCGGAGGAGGAATTCTGGACGGGTCCTGACAAACACCCCAGTCTGGCAGAAGTAAAATAAAGGAGGGCAACTTGGTGGATGGGGGACAAATATTGTAAACGCAAATTGTGAGGCTACTAACCTTCAAAGTCAACAAAAACAAAAGCCAAAAAAAGAAACTCGTTTTAATCATGTGCCTTGGTCAACAAAAAAATATATTCGTCTAAAACCTCAAGAATGAGTTTATATGAACACTATGGCACAAATCTAATAAGGGAAATCAATACAAACTTGATGCAAATTTGAACAATTCCTAACCATGTTTATCACTCGAACATTATATGAGACTTGTGATTGCATTTACTACAATTCTATCCAAATGCAACTTCTGAATTTGACAACCTATTGTACAACTGTAATCGGCAAGACAAAATCTATCTTGAACAACTTTCAAAACTTCCTAGTAGTACTTCTTAATGGTGGTTCTAAATCTAAACCAAAGCAACCACCACCATTTGAATTGAAGACACGAGAGGGGATTGAAATTAAATTTAAAAGAATTTTAGTTTCCCATCATGAAATTGATAAATTTGAGTTTCCCATCTCTGCAAACATCATAATAAGGCATTTCTTGAAGTTACGAATTTCTTCTCACACGTCATCATCAACAGTTCTTGTGGATGGTACATGTTGAAACAAAGATTTACACTAGAATCAAAATCCCTTACAGGAAATCAATCAAAATATTGGAAAAGAAAAAGCAAATCTACATCCTCTAGTAACGCAATGATTTTCTTCATGTAACCATCAATCCAAGCATTTATACAAACTCTTCCAGAGAATCTACAAAATACTAGTGCAAATTATGATAGAACCCATGATGGAGGAACAACAGCAACAACGGCAACAAACTAGCAGGTTGATGGAGAAATAACAGCAACAACGGCAACAAAACAGCAGCAACAGCAGCAGAAACAGCAACAGCAACTCAAACAGCAACAACAGCAGAAGAAGTAGCAGCAGCACCGAAAACAGAGCAGAACTGAGTGCTATAGTATGAATAAAGGAACCCAAATCAAATTATGTGACTGTTGGGAAGCACGTAAAGCAACACACGTACCAGTTCCAAAGCCAGTTTCTATACTACACCGTTTTAGTTTATTATGTTTAGTTTAAATGCATCGTTTTGGTAGAAATTATGTGATAAAACCAATTGGTTTACTATAGACTTACCAACTTTTCTTTTTCCTCTTTGTAAAGACCTTAAAGCTTGAGCATCAAGCTGGGAACAGAACCATCTAGATTAAATGTTTTTGTGATATAGAGTATTATTTCCATTTTATTAACAGCTCCTACATCAAATTGGTATCAAAGCTAGGAGATCATCGGGAAATCTTCCATGGCCAATTATGATGAGGGAAGTAGTCGGACCATTAATGAAGATCAAAATATGAAAGCTGTAGTGATGGCTATACAAGGTGTTGAACAACATATCGAAAATCTAACGAAGGTAATTCAAAAAACCTTACTCCAACACTCATCACCAGCATTCATGACTCCACCCATCGCTGAATTGAGGGACAGAGAGTTAGCTTGTCACCCTCTAGTGGCTCATTGAACTCCAACTACACAACACCCACCACTGGGACCAGAATTTCCCTTGGTTATAGATCTACCACCACCACCTCACTCTCCACCAAATTATCATCACTTTCAGTTACCTCTACAAAATGCTAACTCCGATGATGATATTGAAGCAACTCTTTCTGACAATCCTCACCAAAGACCTGGAGATTTCTTTCCAAACCACCATTTCAGGCACCCAGGACCACCACAACCACCCAAGTATAATCTCAACTGAGAAACAGAAAAATTGGTAGCTTATAAGCTCAACAGAGGTGCCTGTGCTTGCTGGGAGCAATTACAAGCTAATAAAAGGAAAGAAGAAAATGAACTTGTCAGATCTTGGCACAGGATGAAATAATACCACAAGGCTCCTTTCTTACCTGATGACTATGATGAATACTTTATGAGCAATATCAAGATTGTCAACAGGGCATTAAAACGGTGAAAGGATACACAACTGAGTTCTTTCGGCTTAGCTCAAGCAACAATTGGCAGGAAACAGAGAGGCAGCAAGTAGTTAGGTACATATATGGTCTTTAAAAGCCAATTAGAGAAAAGTTACACTTGGGCCCAATTACCAACCTCAATGTCGCTGTTAACTTGGCCAATCGGGTAGAGAAACAATTATAGTGCCAGATTCAGCTACAAGATCCCCACACAAGTGGAAATCAGTTTTTGATTTCTACACAGATAAGCCAAAGCAGTACCACCCTCATCCTAAGATGCCAAATTCTACCAATTCCATTTTTAAACAACACCAAGATTAGAGTGCCAAAGTTGCTGGGAAGGCACCTATGACTCCAACACATAATAACCATCCCTTCAAGCCTTCTAATTACCCAATAAACAACCCATATGCTAGGCCATATTCCATTAAGTGTTTCAAATGCAATAAGGTGGGGCATGGATACAGTGAATGTCCTCAAAGAAAACTTATGCACATGCATGAATAAGTGGACGATTATGGGGGAGAAGATGAAAATGACGGGGCTGATATGATTAAGGTCATTGAAGAAGTTAGTAGGGAAGATATTGATGGGGACCTAATAATATGCATTTTACAAAAAGTTCTCTACTCAGCTAAAAGGTACACTTCTACTCAAACACACACTCCCTTTAAAACTAAGTGTACCATAAATGGCAAGGTATGTGAGGTTATAATAGATGGGGGTAGCATCGAAAATGTTGTTTCCAAGGCTTTGGTTGCTGCTTTGAACCTACCTACTAAATCACATCCAGAGCCACACAAAATTGGATGGGTCAAGTAAGATTCAAACATACAGGTTCAAGAAATGTGTAATTTTACTTTCTCCATTGGAAATAACTATGTAGACACTGTAGATTGTGATGTGATTAACATGAATGCTTGTCACTTGCTATTAGGAAGACCATGGTTGTTTGACAGAGATGTACAACATAATGGGAGAAAAAATACTTACTCTTTTATTTGGCATAATAAGAAGATTGTTCTCTTGCCACCTTCTTCCTAAGCTCAGAGTTCTACACAGAAACACAATGCCAAATAGCCATCCAACCACCCTTCCCGAGACCAAATCCTCACTGCTGGTGTTGACCATTTTCAAAGCCACACCAAACACACCAACCCAATACTTGCCCTCATCCTCAAAGATAGCAAAACTCGTAACACCAACCTGGTTCCTGTAACAGTCCAGACCATTCGTATGTGGATATTGTCCGCTTTGGGCCTAGCCCGCACGGTTTTGTCAAAACACATCCACAAGGGAAAGGTATCCACACGTTTATAAGCATGCTTCGTTCCCCTTTCCAACCGATGTGGGATCTCACAATCCTCCCCCCTTGGGGGCGAGCATCCTCGCTGGCACACCGATCCGGATCCGATTATGATACCATCTGTGACAGCCCAAACCACCCGCATGTAGATATTGTCTGCTTTGGGCCCAGCCCGCATGGTTTTGTCAAAACGTGTCCACAAGGGAAAGGTATCCTCATGCTTATAAGCCATGCTTCGTTTCCCTTTCCAACCGATGTGGGATCTCACATTCCACTGGCTGTTCAAGCTCTCTTAACAAAGTATAGTGATTTATCTTCAGAAGAATTACCAAATGAGCTACCACCCTTAAGAGATATTCAACATAATATTGATCTCACACTTGGAACCAGATTACCAAATCTACCACACTACCGCATGAGCCCCAAAGAGCATGCTATTCTTCAAGAAATTGTGGATGATCTGCTAGCTAAGAATTTGATCAAGCCTAGCCTTAGTTCATGTGTCGTTCCACCTCTTTTGGTCCTAAAGAAAGACAAAACATGGCAGATGTGTGTGGATAGCCAAGCAATCAATAAAATTACCATCAAATACAGGCTTCCCATCCCACGATTGAAAGACATGTTAGACAAGCTTGAGGGCTCCACAATTTTCTCTCGGCTTGACCTCAAAAGTAGATACCATCAACTAAGGATACATTTGGGGAATGAATGGAAGACAGCCTTTAAAACTAAGGAAGACTTATATGAATGGCAGGTCATGCTACTTGCTCTTTGTAATGCCCCAAGCACTTTCATGCGCCTCATGAGTCAAGTCCTAAAGCCTTTCATTGGTCATTCACGGTTGTTTACTTTGACGATATCCTAATCTATAGTCACTCCGAGGAACATCAGTTGTCTCAGCTGAAGCAAGTTTTCCAAACACTCATAGATAATAAGTTGTACTTTAGTATACGAAAGTGTGAATTCTTCACTGGCAAACTCCTCTTTTTAGGTTTCATTATAAGTAAAGAGGGCATACACAATAATCCAAAGAAGATTCAAGCTATCCTTGACTAGCCTCCACCCCAAAATGTTTCCGAACTTCGCAGCTTCCATGGCCTTGCCACTTTCTACAAGAGGTTCATCCGGAATTTTAGTGATAAAGCAGCCCCTCAAACAACTAGTCTCAAGAAGAATGATTTAGATGGGAGCAGCCCTAGCAAGACAGTTTTAATTTGCCGAAAATGAAGCTCGCTAATGCTTCTGTTTTGGCACTTCCAAACTTTGATAAAGTCTTTGAGGTTGAGACCGACGCTTCTAAAATGGGCACTGAAGCTGCTCTAACTCAAGAGGGACGTCCAATCGAATTCTTCAGTGAGAAGCTTTGTCCTGCTAGACAAAAATGGTCCATTTATAAATAAGAATTGTATGCTATCATTAGAGCTTTTGATCAATGGGAGCATTACTTGGTTCAAAAAGACTTTATTTTACATAGTGATCACCATCCCCTCAAGTATCTCAACTTTTAAAAGAAACTCAATGATTTACATGCCAGTTAGCTTGAATTTCTTCAAAACTTCCACTATGCTTTCCACCATAATATCGGCCATTGAAACATAGTTGCTGATGCTTTAAGTCATAAATATACATTGCTCACTATCCTTAAGTTCAATTTGGAAGATTTTGCTCATCTTAAAGATTTGTATGCAGAAGATGAAAAATTCTCTTTCATCTGGGAACAATGTTAATTTCACAATGCCATGGAGGATTACCATATCACCAAGGGATTTCTATTGAAGGGAGACCAACTTTCCATTCCTAGAACTTCTCTTCGTGACTTCATCATACATGATCTTCATTCTGGCGATTTAGCTGCTCATGCCGGACGTGACAAAACAATTGCAGCTGTCACTCAACATTTCTTCTAACCAAAGATGAAAACTCAAATTGCTTCCTATGTTGCCCATTGCCCTATGTGTCAAATTGCAAAAGGCTAATCTCAAAATACGGGTCTGTACACGCCTTTGCCAACCCTTACCACCATCTGGGAAAACATCTCCATGGATTTTGTTCTTGGCCTTCCAAAGACGATCCGCTGTGTTGACTCCATTTTTGTTATAGTCAATCGTTTCTCCAAGATGGCTCATTTTCTTCTTTGTAAGAAACCATCTGATGCAAGTTACGTTGCCCACTTATTCTTTTGTGAAGTAGTCCGTCTACATGGCATTCCAAAAACTATAACGTCTTACCGTGATGTTAAATTTGTTAGCCATTTTCGGAGGGTTCTGTAGAAGAAATTTGACACGAAGCTTCAATATAGCACTCCATATCACTCACAAACAGATGACCAAACTGAGGTAATCAACCGTACTCTTAGCAACATGCTTCGTAGTCTAGCATCGGACAAACCAAAACAATGGGATTCCATGTTACCACAAGTGGAATTTGCTTATAACAGTATGGTCAACCGTTCTATTGGCCTTCAACCTTTTGCCATTGTCTACACAAAGGTGCCCAATAACACTATTGACCTTGTCTCTCTCCCACTTTCCCATCACCAAGGAGCTGCTACCTTTGTGGAAAACTATGTCCAATTTCATAGGGATGTTCAAACTCGAATTGAATAAGCCAACCTTCGATACAAAGTTGCTGCAAATGCTCATCGTTGCCATAAAACCTATAAAGAAGGTGACCTTGTTACGTGTTTACTTGATGAAAGAATGCTTCCCATGTAACAGCCCAGTCCACCCACTTGTGATATTGTCCGCTATGGGCCCGTTCGCACGGGTTTAAAACGCGTCACAAGGGAAAGGTATCCACACCCTTATAAGGCATGTTTCGCTCTCCTTTCCAACCCATGTGAGATCTCACAATCCACCCTTCTTGGGGCCCAACATCCTCCCTAGCATATCGATCCAGATACTGGTTCTGACACCAACTATAACAGCCCAGTCCACCAGCATGAGATATTGTCTGCTTTGGGCCCAGTTTGCACGGTTTTAAAAGGCCTCTTAAGAAAAAGGTATCCATACCCTTTTATAAGGCACGTTTCGTTCCCCTTTCCAACCGATATGGGATCTCACATCCCCGCTGGTACCTATAGCAAGCTATAACCTAACAAGCTCGGTCCTTTTGCTATAACCAAATGTGTGGGAGAGCATGCATACCATATGGAATTCCCCCATGAACATTGTATCTCTCCTCTATTTAATGTTTTAGACCTCAGCCCATACGTTCCACCAAATAATTCACGTACTCTTTCTTTTCAACTCTAGGATGAGTTTCCTGACACCAAGGAGGAATTGATGGAGGAACAACAGTAACAACGGAAACAAACCTAGTAGGTTGATGGATAAACAACAAAAACAACGGCAACAAAACAGCAGTAACAACAGTAGAAGCAACAACAGCAACAGCAAAAGAAGTAGCAGCAGCACCGAAAATAGAGTATAATAGAGTGCTACAGTACGAATAAAGGAACCTAATTCAAATTATGTGACTGTTGAGAAGCACGTACAGCAACACAGGTGCCAGTTTCAAAACCAGTTTCAATATTACACCATTTTAGTTCTTTGTGTTTAGTTTAAATGCATCGTTGTGATAGAAATTATGTAATAAAACCAATTGGCTTACTGTATACTTACCAACTTTTCTCTTTCATTTTTGTAAAGACCTTAAAGCTTAAGCATCAAGCTGGGAACGGAACCATCTAGATTGAATGTTTTTGAGATATAGAGTATTATTTCTATTTTATTAACAGCTCCTACATCAAACCATCCATGCATTTCCATTTTCTTTCTTCTGTGAAATGTATCTGCATTTATAAAGTCACGCTTCTTGCAATTTTCATAATAATCATTTTTAGTCATGAATCAATCCAATATTCTTTTTCATTTATTTTAATTTTCTTTTTCTTTTTTTTTTTTGGGGAAGTGGAGGTGTTGGACAATGAAAGTTGACAATCTCATCACGACAAACATAAATCTCTTAAGGCAAATGGAATTCCAAGTCCTATATAAATATACACATACACTCATAACTCAGAAATTGGAAATATTTCTCCTATCCGTAACACAAAAAATTCATGTCTTAAAGTACACAACAAAGTAAGCTAGGGAAAAATAAGATAAAGCTCACCTGCATTGGTAAAATGCAACAATGACCGGGCACTACAGGCTCCCACTATGGCAGCATCAAATACGAGAAATTGGCTATTGCCACAACCAAATGTGCAGGCCTTTTGGGGTTCTCAAAGCAAAAGAGACAACGCTCTTGCTGAGTTAAGAGATGATTCCCAAAAGTATTCTTTTCAGCAACCCTATTATCATCACCTCCTTGCTTCTTCCGAGACTTTTTGGCTGGACCATCATCATAGTCATATTCATCATCTGCCTGATTGTATGTATTATATCCTTTGTTCAACATTATCTATTATTGGAAAAAATGCCAACTACTCTTTTGTTAATCCCTCTTACCAAGCATCATAAAATCCTCCAAACATTTTTTTTGTCTTTTGTAGATGTTATTCTCGAAACGGCAAGCATCGTCCTCATTTTGTTTATGGTCATTTTTGAAGCATTAGCCATGGAGTTAGAAGCAAATGTGAAGTATGGATGTATAGGATTATTCACCAATTAGAACAAGTAGATTTCTTTAAATTGAAGGCCCAAATAGTCCAAGGCTCTATACATAATACGTACAATCCGTGGGTTTTGACAAGCCAGCTATACATTACTGTAACAGTTTAGTCCATCCACATGAGATATTATCCACTTTGGGCCCAGTTTGCATGATTTTAAAAGGCCTCTCAATGGTTAAGGGTCCCAACCCTACGCCTGCCCGTCTCACTGACCCGGGCCTCCCAAGCCCAACTGACAAGACCTACCCCAGGAACCCTCCCAGGATCTCCCGGATGATCTCACCTAATGAAGTCCCACTGGACAATCCCTAGAGAATATCCAATGGAACCTCACCTTAAAACGTGGACAACCGAATACCAGCATTAATAATAATACCTCAATATATATATATATATATATATAAATCCACAATAGTGTAAAGTCCCCAACTGGCCTACTGTACTACAGGCCATAACTACATACATAAATACCATGGTCTCTACTGAGTCTCATATTTAAGATCAGAGCATTCTAAGAGTGGCAATGAAGTCTAGGAGTACAAATAAGTAATAAGTAAATTCAGAAGATAACACTAGATAAAGGAAAGATAAATACAGTTGCTGTCATGGAAGGAACAAAGCGATAATCTGTGTGCGAGGTAAACTGCTACTAGCTGCCTGGGCTTAGGGGAACGAATTTAAAACAATAAAACATGAGATAAAGAAATCTCAGTGAGCGGCATAGTATAATAGAAAAATAATAATTTATTTCTGAAAAATCTTTCTCTTAAGACCTCTCGTTCCACTCGTTTGAAAAGTTTCCCGTTTAAAAATCATTTCACAAAATCCAAACTTGTATCCCAATTTAATATCATAAAAATCGATGCTCAAATCTATAAATAAACGATCATTGTAATATTATAAAATGTCTCAAATCAATATATAAATATTTGCGCATAAAATATAATAAACACAGTTCCACCAAATAAATATCAAAATGCAGAAATCACCACAATATTTGTAAATCAACAATATATTCAAACGTATACAATGTACCATACGATGTACCAATCTGTAAACTGGGATACACCCACTTTACGACCTCAATATACGAACGGTGTCGTGGAAATAATAAATAACCATCGGAACGTACCCAACCTCATGGTCCGTGGCAATAATATCCTGTCGGTCGAGTCCAACCTCATGGTACCGTGGTAAAAATAATAAACCATCAGATAAACCCGACCTCACGGTCTATGGCAATAATATCCTGTGGGCTAAGCCCAGTCTCACGATACCGTGGCAATAATAACCTGTGGGAACATCCCGACCTCACGGTCCCTGGCAATAATATTATGTGGGCTGAACCTAACCTCACAATACCATAGCAAAACCCAGCGCACTGTAATATAATATAATATAATACCGATCTAAGATATTGGCATTACATAGTACATCAATTTAAAAATAACCGATACAGTATCTTTAAAACAATCTTGTAATATCTCAAATACTTTTCCCAACAATACTGTATCATGAGTCCTTATTTAATTTCCAAATTTATCTGCTTACTTAAATATTCCAAAATTTTCAAATCATCATTTCATATATAACCATAAATACCACAGTGAAACATATTCACCATAAACCAATTTTAAGCATATTAAATTTTAAAATACTTGAACATGCTTAAAATCATATAATTTTCAATATGCTTTCTCAAATCAATTATTTTCCAAATTGATTTAAAACCTCAATTCAAATACCAAAATATTTTAATTCCACAAGTTCATTCATGAACTCATTAGAATTGTCAAACATTTAAAATATTAACAAAAGTCATATAAAATGATAACACATATATGTAAAAGCAGATCCTCATATATCCATAAAATGAACATTCAAATCAAACAATAGGTATAAATAAAATACTCAAACCACATATATATTATACTATACACCCAAAACATTTTTAAAATTATAACCACTCATAGTATCTCATAGTACTGCAGATGCTCACTCCTGCTCCTCTGCAGAATCACCTCCAGGCTCAACTCGAGTACCTATAATATAATAAAATATTTCTCAATCTCCAAGTAACTAAACCAAAGATACTTGCATGACCCAAATGTTTTAAAATAATTTATGGTACTATAAAATTACATAAATTAGACACCGAACAGTCCAATTATACCGCATACCTTTAGGAGCCGATACCCAAAATTGGAAATTTTCTCCCAAAGCCTAATCTTTCAAAATTGAACTACCTAATGGGTCCTAATAATATCAATTTCACTAGTCCAACTCCAATTTTAACTAATTTGACAAATTTTGTCCAAACACGGTCCCAACTTATCCAAAAATTAACTAATTGATCCAAAAATGAAAACATTATCAAACGACCTCCAAAATTCACAAACTTTATATTGACAAAAAGCCCAAGAGACAAGAAACCCACGAGTATGCTCACCTTGGTCCAAAGTTTCCTCCGGTGGCCGGAAAACTCGATTGAAACTTCGGCCGAACTTCAAGTCATCGTATCTCCCAAACGGTGAGGAATCTAGGAAAAATAACCATAAGAATGAGTTCAGAGGGGTCAGAAATAGTGGAAAAGGTGTATGGGTTGGCCTGAAACGGTCAAAAATTGAGAAAATTTGGTGACCCACCTCGCCGGCCGTCGCGAACTTTGCGGACCCAATCTAGGCGCATCCGATAGACAATCGCCGTGAAATTTCACGGCTGAGCTCACCTTCAAGTGACCTTTCTACTTGGATGGCCCGTGTAAGTGGTGGTTGGTCGGAAATGGACAAAACGAAGGTGACCTGATTCGACGGTAAACGGGTCGAAACAACCCAGTTCGAATCCACGGGTCTAGAGGGAGAATATCTTGGGTTTTGGAGATGAAATGGATATTTTGGGCTTTGCTTCCTATTTGGCATGCTTATCGAAGCTTATATAGAGCCTAAGGTCACTAACAGACAAAAACTAGGGACTGATTTGGACACTGATATAAAACTTATGTTTAAAACTTCTCAAAACCATCACTTTTTATGAACTCGTACTGACGAGGTCTACACAATCATACCTCAGTCAAACAAAAAATATTGGCTATCATAAAAGTCAACTTGGACCCACATATTGTTCACTTGGTCAAACTTGGTCAAACTTGTTTAAGCATGTGTATTTTTGGTACGGGGTGTTACATAACCGAGATATTGTCTGCTTTGGAAACTAGGTGGTGAGCCCAATCCTACACCTTACTATGGCCTCTCAAGGGAAAGGTATCCACACCCTCTTATAAGGCATGCTTCGTTCTCCTTTCCAACCGATGTGGGATCTCACAATCCACCCCCCTTGAGGCCCAGCATCCTCGCTGGCACACCGATCCGGGTCTGACTCTGATACCAATTGTAACAGCCCAGTTCACCCGCATGAGATATTGTCCGCTTTGGGCCCAGCCCGTACGATTTTAAAAGGCCTCTCAGTAGTTAGTGATCCCACTCCTACACCTGCCAATCCCACTGGCCCAGGTCTCCTAGGCCCAACTGAGATATTGTCCGTTTTGGAAGCTAGGTGGTGAGCCCAATCCTACCCCTCACGGTTTTGCTTCCTCACAAGAAGGCCTCTCAAGGGAAAGGTATCAACACCCTCTTATAAGGCATGCTTCGTTCCCCTTTCCAACTGATGTAGGATCTCATAATCCACTGTAATAGGCCCGTCCACCCGCATGAGATGTTTTCCGCTTTGGGCCTAACCCACACGGTTTTAAAAGGCCTCTCAAAGAAAAGGTATCCACACCCCCTTATAAGGCATGCTTCGTTCTCCTTTCCAACCGATGTGGGATCTCACAATCCACCCCCCTTGGGGCCCAGCGTCCTAGCTGGCACACTGATCCGGGTCTTGCTCTGATACCAGTTGTAACAGCCCAGTCCACTCGCATGAGATATTATCCGCTTTGGGTCCAACTCACACGGTTTTAAAAGGCCTCTCAAGGGAAAGGTATCCACACCCTCTTATAAAGCATACTTCGTTTCCCTTTCCAACCGATGTGGGATCTTACATTATTCTGATGTCCAAATAAAACCCATTCAAGATACAATCCAAGCTCCAAATAAAGCCTACTCTCTTAAAATTTCATGTCGATCCCCACAGGTTTTTTTTATCATCTTTGTTTTTTTTATAGTAGGAACTATTTAGTTGATTAATTTCATTTTTAATGAAGATCAAATTTCTAATTTAACCTTGATTAATGTAAACATGGACCGAGCTTGAAAGGACCAACATAGTCTATTATATATAGATAGGAATTTATTAGACTCCAAGCTTTTTATAGATAAGAACGAAAAAGTCAAAGTTGACAAAAAAAATTCAGGATATTTGCTAATTATTAATATGAAAGTCTATAAATCTTCATCCTCTAACATAATATCACAAATTAAAATATAATTACAACACCTAAACTTATAAAAGTAGAGTTGTGATATATTTCTAGTTCTAGCAAGGATGAGTTCAGGTAATTCAATATTATTTCAACTAATTATATATTAGTATGTATGGTATTCAATACTTCAATCCCTTCTTACACTTTCTTTTCTATCTTTGGTCTATTTTAGGCAAGAGGTGATGCGTTATTTTTGCAAAAATACGGGTCGCACAAGTAATAAAGTAATAAGTGAGCATCATTCCCTTAAAAATTAATATTCGAAACTTTGCATAATACCAAAATTATCGATTAATTCTTTTTATTTAGGCACCCAATTTGACTAAAAACTAGTGTAAACATAAATTAAAACTAATATTAAAATTAAACTAAAGTAGTAGGACAAGAAATGAAGAAAAACAATGCACACGAGTAATGGAAATAACAAATATTTTGATATCTTTAAAATTCTAGGATATTGATTTCCCTTTTATTCTTCCTATAATTGAACTTAAATTAGGTGATTACTATTGGATTTCTATCTTTAATTTTAACCAAAATGTTTTTAAGTATATCCAATTTCCTATCTCTAGGAAAATTAGTGAAAATTCAAGAATCCTTTCCTAAATTAACCTAAAATCACTTCCTAATTAAATTTTCCAACTCTAATTAAAATATAGGTTGTGTAATCCTAGTGACAAATCCATTAAATAATCATTCCCAAAGGAAAAATTTATCGATCTATCCAACATCTAATTGATTTCCAATCTAATTAGACACATTATAACATTAAATTCAAAGAATACATAAGAAAATAAGAATTATACTACAAAAATCAACTCATCATTCAATTAGAATCCAAATAAAAGTTCCATCAATATTCTAGATAATAAATCTAGCAATCCATGTACAAAATATAAACCAAATCCAAAATAGAATATATATTTATCATTAAACACATGTCAAATACAATATATATATATATATATATCCAAATACAATTTAAAAAGTAATAAAAGATAGAGAAAACTCAAAGAAGAGGAATCTTATAGAAGAATCTCTTTAATTTTCAATCTTCTTCTTAGCCTAAGCTTCCTCTCTCTAGATTTAGCTCTTTCTCTCTCTCTCTCTCTCTCTCTCTCTCTCTCTCTCTCTCTCTCTCTTTCTCTCTCTTTAAATTGAGTGTGCTACTCTCTAGTTCTTCTCCAAGCTATCTACAATGGTAGCTCCTTTTTTCCCTTTTTCTACCAAGCCACCCAAATAAAGCCTTCTAAAACAATCTCCAAAACCCTAGCATTTTTGGTTAAATCCAACCTTTAAATCAATATCAAAGGGTCCTAAATGTGCACATGACTCTCATATACCTATTTTAAACGAGGCCATATGATTCGCATATGCAAATCTCTACACTAAAGGCACATACTTTGCATATGTTCTCATTAAAGTTCTATTTTGACCAAAGTGAACGAGAGTTAAAATTAGAGATCATGGAAAGTCAAAATTTTGAAAATCTTGAATAATAGGTGGCATATTTGACTTGGTTTAGATATAGTCCTTCTTCCTATCCAAAGCTTTAAAAATTATGTTAATTAGCCTTAATTTTACATTAGAGCTTATCTACACAAGTAAACAAAAATATGTCAAAATAACCATAAATGTTTGAGTTTTCCACAAATAATCAAATTATAGAAGACTAGATAAATGAGTTAAAATCATTTATTAAGAGGTCATGGCCAAAGCTTGTAGGAAAACAATGGCGAATTGCAGAAGCAACAATTGAGAGAGAAAATCTTATTTGAACGCTATTGTTGTAGAAGAAGGCAAAGTCGTAGTCACTATGGATTACCGTGAGGATAGAATTTGGGTTTGGGTTAATGAATATGGGATTGTCGTAAGGTTTCCCATAATCTTATAAATATACTCGTATCTAGGCTATCTTATAAAGTCAATTTGAAATGCAGAATTCATATGAATTAAATTGATTGAATTGTATTATTTAATATTTAATTTAATCAAATCAAAATAAATTTTATTTAAAATAATCAAATACAATTCAATCCAGCTCCATATTCCAAATGGCCACAATCATTTTGCGTGCTCTGTCTCGCTCCATCAATGATATTGCATGTATCTTAGTTTGTATCATGGAATAGAATACCGTTTTCATAAATAAAATGAAAAAGGGGGAATATAATAGCATACCAGCTGGAAGGAAATAATCAAGAGTCTATTATTGGCGACATGTCACACCTGCTTGCGGGAACTGCAAGTTTGATTCCTGTTAGCCCCATTCTGTACCTTGGTATGGATCCTATATACAAATTATTATAGAAAAAGAGGTTGGGATATAGGTTGGAAAGTTTGTGAACTCCCATCGGATTGAAAAAATATGACTACTAATTGTCCATAGTTCCCAATTATCCTAGGCCAACGATACCCACCAAAATGCTCATTTTTTTTTTCAGCAAAAAAAAAAAAAAAAAAAAAGGGGAGAGAGAGATTCTTATCTTATTTATTATATTCAAAATAAATTAATAAGATTTTTTTTCCTTCATTAATAGGATATCCTCTTCTCTATTATATAACTTAAACAACCGGTTTAATTTTTAAATTTATAGGAGATCAACCAAAAGTAATTTATATATTCCCCTCTCTCTCTCTCTCTATCTCTTTGCTTTAATCTCATATATATATATATATATATATGATAATTTAAGGAAATTCTGATTTTAAATTATTAAAGATGATTACATAGTAAATACATTGCGTAAAGTGCCATATATATATATATATATATATATATACACAAATATATTTATATAAATAAATATGTGTGTGTGCTCGCATGAAGCCATTGCCACACACATACTTATTTATATATATATATATATATATATATATTTGTATTTATTTTCCTTTGCTTTTTTCAGAAAGTAATCTTACAAATCCTTCAAATTCACATACTAATTAATCAAAGACGTTTTATGTTGGGTTGGTAAAGGCTAATAATATATGAACCTGCTATTTAGACAAAACTTGCAATAAGGCTACATGTGTGTATTTTTTGATTTTGTCAAAGATACCTTTTCACGTCCAAATGACATCGTCGTCTTCAATTACGTCAAACAAAAAAATTAAAAAAATAATTACCTCTCATTTTCGGGAAAAAAATTAAGAAAAAAAACTTTTTAAGTACAAGTTTCGTACACATACATAATGGTCTATATAGTATATCATAAAATGAATTAAAATTGTCAATAATCTTGACTTTTTGAATTTTTTTTGGTAATGCTTGACTTTTTTATTTTGTTCCTTGTTAGTTATTATTTGTTAATTTAATTATTTTTCCCTTCTGCATGTTAATAATGTTAGATTACCCATCTAGCTATCGGCTACAAATAACCTTAAATTACAAATTTCCGAACGAATAAAATATAAAATTGTGTATAGAATTAATTAATTAATTAGCTTATGTATATTTGCAAGTAAAGGAATCTTTTTACCTTTCTTTCTTCTTAAGTATAAGACACATTTGATCATGTATTGAATAATAATGTATTTGTTATTTTATGTTTCAGTCTCGAGTGCTTTCTTTTGAGGTTCTTTCAGACAAAATGTGAGCCTTTAAGTTTTCCTTGAAAAATTAATACTGTACAATGTAAATTTTGGTAAAATATTTGAAACTTCAAACTTTTTTCTATATAACCATTACAAAATAGCAGTCGATAATTAATAACCAACTCAGTCAAGGAACTAAACAAAATTATACTCTATATATAGTCTTTCCTCAAATAATTGTAAAAGTGTCTCATTAAGCAACAGTTGAGAGGTAAGAATCTTCTTGTGAATGCTCATACCTTACAATATTTCTGTTTTCCAAGTCAAAATTCCTTGTTCCTCATTTAAATTGAAGAAAAATGAAGTGGAAAAACGAAGCAAGTTTTAATTCTTCTAAGTACTTAATATATAAGAGGCTATTATTTAAGAATATGCACAACAATGTCCCCTCCCTTATCTTCTCGTGTGCTTTCGAGGTTATGTACGTGGCGGCAAATGTAACTATCTATGCGCCGGCAAAGGGGAGGGTGGTTTTTGTGGGGGATAAGCTATATACTCTACTTTCTCTTGTATGAATCTTTCAAAAATTTTATGGATAACAACCAGAAAAACAAAAAAGTCAATAATAACGAACTATTTCTAGAACCTATTCCCTATAAATAGTGATCTCCTCCAAACATAACATCACAGATCAAAGAAAATTTCAATAACAAACCTAGAAAGGAAAAGAAAAGAGTGTGATATATTTACTTTGTTGCAAGGATGAGTACGATTTGCCAATTAATTTATATAATTTTGTGTATATCATGCATGCGTTAGATACAGGAAAGAGTTCATGGCCGGAGCTCGTGGGAAAGGAAGGGAAAGTAGCTGAACAAATAATTGAGAGAGAGAATCCTCTTGTGAATGCTATTATTATGGAAGAAGGCTCACCAGTCCCATTAGATTTCCGTTGTGATAGGGTTTGGATTTTCGTTAATACTTCTGGCATTGTTATAGGTGTTCCTACTATTGGTTAGGGACTATATATATATATATACATATGTGCCACAAAGTGTGTGACGGGAAGGCCTACTTGCTCCTCTAGCAAAATGACGTGTTTGTTGCTATTTGTACTACTTCTGATAATAATTCCTGCTAAAGGAAATAAATAAGGAGATAATTCTATAATTATTCTCCATTTGTTATGTTAATGAAAATAAATACATAAGATAATATTCTTCCCACACTAATTATTTTTTCATTTTTAATCTCGAATGCAAAATTTATTTTTTGGATGTTTTAAATTCTAAACTTCATAGATGTCCAATTAAGTTTATAGGTGTCCAATTGAGTAAATTATACTTGATAATTATACTAATAAATAATTAAAATATTAATTTCACAATTATACACACATTGTTTTATAATTAATCTCATATATTTTTTTTTCTCTAATAATAAATATGTTAATTACAGAAACACTCAAGAATAGTTTATACGTACATGCTAACAATCTATAAATGAGGTAAAAAAGAAATCTATTTTCATAAAAAATAAAAAAATAAAAAAGGGTAAAAAAATCTATATATTTATATGTACCTCCTACATATAGTCGAAACTTGCAAGCTATATATTTATATTTTTTTTCTGATCTTGTCAGTTAAATATAACTTTATACGTCCAAATCTATGTCTTCAATTACGTCAACAATATTAACTATCATATTCCAAGGAAAAAAGAAAATAAAAAAAATTTAAGTACAACTTTCGTACACATACATAATACTAACTACTTTAAAGAAATGAACTAAAATCGTCAACAAACTTTGTTAATTTTGTTCCTTATTAGTTATTATTTCTTAATTTCGTTACGAGTAAAAGAGGTATGGCCTAATTCACCCAAAAAAAAAAAAAAAAAAAAAAAGAAAAAAAAAAAAGCCCCATGGGATGAGAACTCTGAATTTACACATCACAACAACTGCAAAATTCAAGATATCAAAATTAATTGATGAACAAGATCTGTATCCATTCGCTTATCCAAAACCACGAACTACTCATTCATTCACTTGTTAATAAATATGTTGGTAAGAAACTTAAATTCTAACCAAGAGGGCAAGATTCATGCTCTACCATCATTTAAGTCGGAGTCAATTATATCTTTTGTTAATCCCTCCTACAGAGCATCATGGAAACCTTCTAACATATTCTTGTCTTTTCCAAACCTTATTCTGGAAACGGCATGCATAGGACTTGCTTTGTTCATGGTCATTTTGAAGCTTCGGACTTGGAGTTTGGGTCAAGGGATAGTAAATTAGAGATATATATAAGATTACATACCAAATAGCACAAGAATTTTTTAAGTTGAAGGCCCAAATAATCCAAGGCCCTATACGAGGTATAATCCATGGGTTTTAATCAGCCCGCTATAAACTTTTCAGAGGCCTAAAATAGAGCCCAAATTCTAGATATAATCCAATCTCCAAATAAAACCCCAAACTTCAAATTTCATGTCGGTCCCTATAGGTTTCTTTCTAATCTTTATTTTTTATAGTAGTAACTATTAAGTTGATTAGTTTTTATTTTTAATGAAAAGCAAATTTCTAATTCAACCTTGATTAATGTGAACATGGACCGGGCTTGAAAGGACCAACATGGTCTCTTATATTACATGTTTCTTAATATTTGTAACGTGGGAATATAATGCCATTTTCATCCTCCTCCTCTCCCCCCACCCCCCCCCCAAAAAAAAAAAAAAAAGAGAATATGATGTCATACTATCTAAAAGGAAATAATAAAGAGTTTATTGTACGCCCAAAAAATAAAAATAAGAAGTGAGAGTCTACTCTCTATTCATTATATTAAAAATTAAATTAATAAGATTTTTCTCCCCCTTTGTTAATAGATATATGATTCTTCCTCTTCTCTAATGTTACCTAACTTAAACAACCGGTTTGATTTAAATTTATAGGAAATCAACCAAAATTAATTTATACATTTGTATCTCTCTCTCTCATATATATATATATATAATAATTTTCTAGTTTGGAAATCCTAACTTATATTATAAAAGATGATTATGTGATAAAAGATGATTATGTGATAAATGCATTGACTAAGATGCACCAAATACATATTAATTATAATGAATAGTTTTTTAAAAAGTTACAAATAACAGATGTTAGAATACTGGCCCCGGATGACCCGAGTTATAATCTCTTTTATATGTATATATATATATATATGTGTGTGTGTGTGTGTATATTCCTTTGCTTTTTTCAGAAATTAATCTCACGAATCCTTCAAGTTCACATACATAAGACGTTTTATATATGTTAGGTTGGTAAAGGCTGCACGTATACTGTACATATATTATGTGAACATGCTATTTAGTCAAAACTTGCAATGGGGCTATGTATCTGTATTTTTCGATTTCGTCAAAGATACCTTATCATGTCCAACTCGATGTTAATTTCTACATCATCAATTACATCAACAACATATGAACTATCATTTTCGGAAAAAAAAAATTAAGCACAAGTTTCGCACACATTACATAATGGTCTCTATTTGAAATGAATTAAAATTGTCAATAATCTTGAATTTTGATTTAGTTCCTCGCTAATTTAATTATTAGTGCCTTCTGCATGTTAATAATATTTGATTATCCCGCTAGCTATTAACTACAATCAACCTTGACTACAAATTTCCTAACAAATAAAATATATAATTGTATATATAGAATTAATACTAAATTAATTAGCTTATGTATATTTGCAAGTAAACGAACCTTTTTTTCTTTTCTTTCTTCTTAACCATAAGATATATTGGATTTACGTATTGTATAATTAATGATGTATTTGTGATGTTGTGAACTCTACTGCTTTCCTTTGAGGTTAAGTTGAGGCAAAATTTGATCCTTTACGCTTTTCTTGAAAGATTAATACCGTGCAATGTAAATTTTGGTAAAATATTTGAAACTTCAATCTCCTATTTAAATAACCATTGCTAAATGGTAGTCAATGATAAATAATAACCAACAAACTCAACAAACTAAACAAAATTATATATACTCTACATGTAGTATTTCCTCAAATAATCATATCTAAACAAAAGTTTGCTCATCGAGCAACATTTGAGAGTGAAGAATCCTCTTGCAAATGCTCACACTTTTTCAGCAATATTTCCTCATTAAATTTTGAAGAAAACTGAAGGGGAAAAAAGCTTTAATTCTTTTGAAGTGACGGTACTTCTTAATATATAAGATATTATTTTTCATTGTTCTGGGCTTCTCGTGTGCTTTCGAGGTTATGTACGTGGCAGTAAACGTAAATCCTACCTATGCCCTTCAAGTTTTTCTTTAAAAAATTAAAAATTAAAGATAAATGTACAAAAATTTCATTTAAATATTGATCTAGTCAATTAATAATTTCATAGTCGCATCAAGAATTCAACGAAAATATAAAGCAACATATTTTTCTTTCTCTTGTATGAATGAATCACACTTTCAAACATTTTAGGGATAACAACCAAAAAAAATAAAAGTCAATAGACCAACAATTTCAAGAAACTAATCCCTATAAATAGAGATCTCCGCACAACACAAAATCACAAATCAAAGCAAATTTCAATACAAATCTAGAAAGAAAAAGAAAAGAGTGTGATATATTACTTTGCTGCAAGGATGAGTACGGAGTGCGAAGGTAATAATACATTTTGCTAGTCCTTTTATTGTCCTGTTTTATATATATATAATTTCATATATTAATATATAAAGGCATAAACTTTAGTTTAATTAATTTATCTAATTTTGGGTATATTTACGCATGTGTTATATATAGGAAAAAGTTCATGGCCAGAGCTTGTGGGAAAGGAAGGGAAAGTAGCTGAAGAAACAATTGAGAGAGAGAATCCTCTTGTGGATGCTATTATTGTGGACAAAGACGCAGAAGTCACAACCGACTTCCGTTGTGATAGGGTTTGGGTTCGGGTTAACACTTCTGGAATTGTCGTGAGTGTTCCTACCATTGGTTAGGAACTAATATATATATATATCTATATGTTTATATATATGCCTCAAAATGCTCGAGGGGAGGCCTTCTCGATCCTCTAGCAAATATATATATATATATATATATGTTTGTTACTGTTTCTGTTTGTACTATGTAAAATAATTCCTGCAAAAGGAAATAACTAAGAAGATGATTGTATGCATTATTTTCCATTTGTTATGTCTATGGAAAGTAAATAAGATATTATTTCCTCCGTAAATATTATTATTTATCTCACAAGAAAGGTTTCAAACTCAATATATCTTATATTATGTAAGAAAACAATACTAATTGGGTTGTGTCCAAAGAAATTGTATCCGTAATTAAAGTATTAATTTCACATTTATATGTATATTTTTAATGTTATCTAATGGGTAATCTCATCTTTTTTCTTCCTTCTTCTCTAATAATAAATATCTTAATTACAGAACAACTCGAGAATAGTTTATACACTTAAACCTTTCCCCTATTAAGTGTACATGCGTGAGAGTGAGATGTGTTGGTTTACTGTAACTCTTTTTCTAATTGACAGAGAAGGCCCAACACCTGTAATGTTCATACCCTTTTTGGATGTCATACATAGAATTTTTTTCTTCCTCTTGGCCTATAACAAGGCAGTTATATTTACATTACAAAAATTATTAAAAGCACTACAATTTTAATAATTTTTTAATATTCCTACAATATCCATCAACAAAATATCATTATAAAAAACTTCCATACTTAAAAATTTATACACTAAATACACTACAATACGCTCATCCATTTCCTCACTGCTTTCTCTCGGACTTTCGTTGCCGCCTCAATCTTCTTCTCTGCCATGGAATTTGCATCCTTTACCACTTTACCACATCTTTTAACACCGTTTTCAAGATCTCCATTGTCAAAGAATCCTAGATTCCAAACCACTTCTTCTCTTCCTTGTACCGTTCTATTGCTCAAAATTACCCCTCTTCAACTCGCTAGGGATTTGGGCTAGGAGAAGCAATATTGGTGAACTTGGCGATTGCAATCTAAGCAAGTGAAACAACAATCCCCAGAAACTGTGCCGAAACAGTAGGAGCAAATCTTTGAAGAATCAACACTGGCGTAGCATTTCTTGTAGAGGAGAATAATTGATATGGAACACAACCAACCATTTTCCCCGAAGTTTCCATGTTCATGAGCCTATCCTTACATGGATTGGCTTGAGTGTATGCGGGGTTATCTATATTTAATTACTATTAGTATTATTTCAGCTAGCTTGTCCCACATCATGTAGAGGTAGTTATTTCTATGTTCACAGTATGGAAGAGGTATTTAAGTATATTTTCCAACCTCATCTTGATTCTTTCCGGCTTTCTTTCTGCTCTCTCATTCCTTCTATGCTCTTAAGAAATTAAGAATATTTCATCCTTTTTCACCAATATGTAGTCTCATATTATTTAAAAGCATTAGCAAATGAAAAAAAAAAAAAAAACTCATTTTTATGAAAAGGTGGGATTTTATAGAAAATGATGGTAGAAAATTATAAGGAAATAGTGGCCGAGCAACTTTATAGGGTAGGGTGGCCATGCCCCCCAAGCTTTTCAATTTTGTTTGTTAGATATATACTATTAATTTTCAAAAAATTAATAAATAATTCTTTAAATAGATAATTGTCCCCTTTAATCAGATGTTTAACTTCTTTATATGTATTATTATCTTTTACATATATTTATAAATCATAAACTAAATGTATTTAATTAGTAGATATTGATATAGTTATGCATTAAGATTTAAGTAGTGATAAGTATTATTGTTTTTAAAATTTAATATTTATTTTATTTAGTTGTTATTAGAATTTTTGGTATTGATCATTTATTTTACTTTTTAAAGTAATGGTATTTTAGTTAGTTTTATTTTTTTTTATAAATACTTTTTTATATTTTAGTATTTGATTTTTGTTGGTATCTTTCATTTAACTAAAATAATTAAAAATCCTATAACATTGTTATTTATAATTTAATAATCCATCAAAATAAAGGTTCGTATACGACCTAAAAAAAAGTATCATCTAAATACTATTTTTATAAAGACGATTCATATAAAATTATTAAAAATTAAATTAACAATTCTTTTATGTCGTTATTCGTTGATAATAATCTAGGATAAATTTGTGCTTTTCAAAAGTATAATTACAATATTTTTCTAAACTAAAAGGATATGGCATGACTTGCCTACACATCTTCGAGTATATGGGTGTATGTGGCTTTTTACTAAACTAACTTCACCAAACTCATCTATTTATAACACCCCCCTCCCCCCTAAAGATATACCTGGTTCTGCCACTGTAAGGAACCGAAGGTCCCCTTCCAGCGTTACAGATCAAACAACGAAGACTGATTTATTTATTTGCAACTCATATACAGAATTTATAGAAACTCTTTATTTCATTGGATAATTGGCAAGTACACAACACATATAGAAACTCTTTATTTCATTTGGTAATTGGAAAGTACACACACATATATATAATGTGATAAGATAGAAACTTGATTAATTATAAGATAGAAGAACCAATATATATATATATATATAATATTAATACATGATAAAAGCCATATATAATATAAATTAGTGAATTAATTTGTGTGATATGGATGATCGATGATGCTGATGATCAACTTGTGCAGATCTAACGAACATTGGGAACCGAGATGATAATCCCATTTGTGTTAACCCAAACACGAACCCTGTCGCAGCGAATGTCAGCGGTCACAAACGATCCCTCCAACACAATGCTTGCTTTCACATTCGGATTCTCTCTCTCGATTATTTCCACTGCAGCCTTCCCTTCTGTTCCCAAAAGCTCAGGCCAAGAATTCTTACCTATAACTATAAAACACAAACACCACCAAATTTAACAATTTTCACTATGTACATGTAAAGACATATAAATGTTCATATATATATATATATATTTAATTATGATCTAGTTGGCAATTTGCTAATTTTATGATGTATTATAAAATGTGCAAATCATGGATAGACCAATATAGAGGTACAATCGATAGATTATTAGTGAACCAGTAAAATTATGTGAAAAAAAAAAGTAAAAATTTATATATATATATATATATATATATATATAGTTTATATTTTGTCTTCCTGTTTATTATTATATTGTATCAATTACATAAGTTGCTAGTCATATAATTTAGTACTGTTTACTAGATCAAATTCTTATATATATATATATATATATATATGTATGTATATATAGTTTCATTATAATGTGGATGTCTATATTATAAATTTGTACGGATACAAATAAAAAAAATTATTGTCAACAATAATCTTTAATTTTTTATAAATAATAATTTTTATTTTCAATTATATTCATAAATTTTTATAATATTGATATTCACATATATATATATATATATATATATATATATATATATATATATATATATATATATATAGATATATGTATGGTTTTGCTATTACTGCACAACATCACCAACACCTAAATGTATCCAGCACCATACGGTCATCAATATCCATCGATAGCAAGATTATAGAGCAAAAAGAACAAGCATACATAATCATGTATATATAATAAATAACACATATAATTAATGTGCAAGCATCACATACCGGGACAAGATGAAGCCATATCCTTTTGTTTATACTGTAATTTGCTTTTGAAATTTGATTTGATATATAATATATGATCAGATGTACATATATATATAGATGGATTTTTTTGTTGTGTTGTAATGGATATCATGTTTGACTTTGTAGCTGCAGTTACCTTCGTATAAAAGTCTTAAGTTTGATTGGCTCACGGAAGAGAAAAGTCCAAAATTTGAAGCAATAATATCCCTGTGATCGAGTTAAATCCATTTTAATTCAACTGAACGAGCTAGCCAGCTTCGTCAATATTCATGGCTTGGGTTGTTTGCAGACAATATATATAACGGATTTGAATGTACATCATAAATTATTGACCATATCATGAAAATCCAATTCAATATACACACACACACACACACATATATATATATATATATATATGTTCTCTTTCAATTACATCCAATTGCCGGCCGCCATAGAGAGCAACCGTAGAGAAAGTTCCTTGTGCCCCGAAAATAATCAATAAAAGAGGTCTTTTTTCCTTTTTCTTTTTCCTTTTAAGGAAAAAATAGATAAGATAACATTTCATATACAAATCCTTACTGTCTGCCTCCAATTGCGTCAACAATATCATCTATCAAAACAAATTTGTACAATTTCGTACGCATACATAAAATTGTCAATAATCTTGACTTTGATTTTATTCCTTATTAATTATTATTTATTCATTTGATTATTAGTGCCTTCAGTATGTAATAATATTTGATTACCCATCTAGCTATTTGCTACAATATCAACCTCAACTACAAATTTCCTAACAAATAAAATTAATATAAAAATTGTATATAGAATTAACTACTTAATTAGCTTACATATATGGGCTGGTTGCGAATCTTTTTTCCTTTTGTTCTTCTTAACCATATATAAGATATTTGAGAATGTCTCGAAGAATTAGGTATGCCATTGGTGATTTAATGTTCTAGTCTTTAGTGCTTCAGAGGTTATATACGTTGGGGCATTCCTTGAAAACTTAATATCGTGCATTGTAAATTTAAAATCATTCTCTATAGATAGTCTTTCCTCAAATAATTGTACACAAAAGTTGCTCATCATGCGACAAATTGAGAGGGAAGATTCCTCTTGTGAATGCTCAAACTTTTTCAACATTTCTGTTTTCCAAGACAAAATTCCTTTTAATTAAACAAAGAAGTTTAATTAATTCTTTTAAATAACAAGTACTTATTCATATATTTTTACGAACAAAAAAAAAGTACTTCTTAATATATAAAATATTAGAATATATTAGATTACTAAAAAATAAGCCCAAGAATGATGTCCGGTGATTTTGTCATCATTCTGATCTTCTCGTGCTTTCGAGGTTCTGTACCCGGGGCAAATGTATATACCATGCCCTTCACGTTTAAATGTACAATAATAGCATTTAAATATTGAACTAGTCAATTAATAATTTCATTGCCGCACCTAGCATTCAAGAAAACACAATAAACTTTCTGGTGAAGATTAGTATGATATATATAAGGGGGTCAAAATTTCAAATATAAGCTGTATACTTTTCTTTCTCTTGCGTGCATATATTAAACTATTAAACATTTTATGGATAACAACCAAAAAAAGAAAAAAATCAAATAGTGAACAACAAGTTCAAGAAACGAATCCCTATAAATAAACGTCTTCTAGAGACACAAAATCAGAAATCGAAGCAAATTTCAATACAAACTTAGAAAGGAAAAGAAAAGAGTTTGATATATATATATATATATATATTTACTTCCTTGCAAGGATGAGTACGGTTTGTGAAGGTAATACATCGTGCTAGTCTTTTTATTTTCCTGTTTTATGCATTATTTCATATATAAATATTAAACTTTTGTTTAACTAATTTATCTAAGTTTTGGGTATGTATGTATGCATATGTTATAGGAAAGAGTTCATGGCCAGAGCTTGTAGGAAAGGAAGGGAAAGTAGCTGAACAAATAATTGAGAGAGAGAACCCTCTTGTGAATGCTATTATTGTGGACGAAGGCTCATCAGTCATCTTGAACTTCAGTTGTGAAAGGGTTTGGGTTTGGGTTAACACTTATGGCATTGTTGTAAGAGTTCCGAAAATTGGTTAGGCTCTATATATTTGTGTGCCTCAAAATGCTTGAGGGATTGCCTACTTGATCATCAATAGCAAATATATATGTTCGTTACTATTTGTGTAGTATGTAAAATAATTCATGCAAAAGGAAATAATTAAGGAGATGATCCTATGTATTATTCTCTATTTGTTATGTTAATGAAAAATAAATAAGATATGCTTTTTGTTGTAATTTCTTTTATTTTCAATATCACATGAAAGGTTTTAAATTTAATATTAGTATCAGGAAAAACCAATGCGATATACTGATGCCAATAGAGATAGGGAAAGAAGGCCCACTACCCACATTTATAGAGATAGGGAAAGAAGGCCCACTACCCATATTTGTACAAAGCCTTTTTGGGTGTCATATAGAGAACCAGTTTTGTTTGGGTGGCTCATTTTACAGGATACAAAAATCCATTTTTATTACTAAAAGATTCTTTCGGCTTTTTTTTTTTTTTTCTTTTTAAATCTTTCTGTATCCATATAGCTCTTATTTGATAATGTGAGCATTGTTTTTTTTTTTTTTTTTTTTTTTTGGTTCTCTTCCTATTTGTGTGTTTATTCCCCATAATTCTTTTTTTTTTTTTTTTTAATGAAAAAAGTATTAAAACTATGAAACAGCTAGTCGGTTTTTCAATATTTTTCATCCTCTGCCCAATCACATTCAAGGGATCAAAGTATTGAACAACTCATTTCACCACTTCCATACCCATGATAGAGCACCCGAGGAATACCATATATTGGTGAATATTCTGAACGTAGCAATATCAGTATCCAAAGACTTCCCTGGACATTGGGAAATATCAAATCTCCAGAGAAAAAAAAAACAGTGAAAAGCAAAATTAAAAGGAATAAAGTTTTAAAGTTTTTAATCATGTAGAATATATTTTCTAATAATTTACGCAAAATTTCCTAAGTTCCCTTTGCTTAATTGATTTTTAAATTTGATGAATAAATGAGTAGCTGGCCTTTTGCAATAGGAAACTCTCTAGGTGCTTCAATTTGTTCCATTTGGTTTGGTATTCTTGTCAGTTATCTTGTGAGGCATATGTCCTTGTTTCTTGTACAGATCAATAACAAGGCCAAACTCTAATAAAATATACTTCAAATTATATACCCTAGTGGATTCATGTCTATCTACCAAAAAAAAAATTTAAAAAAAATAGTTTATTAATATCTCGTCCTTTCTAGGCGGATTCCAATTTCTGTTCTTTTTAAAGGACCTACAGCCTCATCATTAGTATTATATTTATATTAAATCTACATATATATAAACTATATAAATATCTTCTGCCTGAATGCGCAAAACGACAATTAGTCCAATTTCAAACTCTTTGAGTCTTGCCGGCCGTACACAAAATCCCAAAAAAAAAAAAAAAACTGATCATGTATTTCTCTCTCTTTCTCGCCTATAAAAGCCCATTTTCTATGCGCACTAATACATACCAGGATCAAAGAAAAAGTAATCAGTAAGGAACAAAATTGCGTGTGAACATCAAGATGGCAAGTAATTGCAGCAGCAGTACCGGTAAGCACTGCATTTTGTATATATATATGTATACTGAATCAGTTTTCGTTGATTATATGTAATAAAGCACATTTTTTTCGCTTTTTTTTATTGCCCAATTACATATAATTAAAGGTTTTCATGATAAAATTTTTTACAGGATTTCTAGATGATAAACTAACCATACGGATATATATGTAATGCCATGGAAAATGTTTAACAGAATTAGTCAAGCAACTTAAATTGACACTGTATTTAATATTAATATATTAGTGTTGGTTCAATGATTTTCAGACAAGAGTTCATGGCCAGAGCTGGTGGGAACAAATGGAGAAGCAGCAACAGAATTCATCAACAAAGAAAACCCAAAAGTCAGAGCCCAAACAGTGAAGGAAGGATCAATGGTTACCGCCGATTTCCGGTGCGATAGGGTCCGTGTTTGGGTCGATGAAGGTGGCTTTGTTAAATCGGTACCCAAAATTGGCTAATTATCACGCAGTTTCTAGATTTGTTTACAATTTTGAATTTGAATTTGTTTATAAATGGTTCTTGCTGTAATTCCAACCAATTATTGTTCTCTCTCTCTCTCTATGGAGTTTAGAGCCTAGAGAGTAATCATATGTATGTATAATCTGTATACAGATGTATTTAAGATGTATTTAAAATCGCATTCAAAATTAATATTTTTTAAATAAAAATATTGATTTTATTATACATGATATATATCAAAATCAATATTTAAAAAATATACTAACCGTCTACTGCTTAAAATTCTCTCGTGTATATATATATTATTTTTGTTAAATTCTTCCACTTATTAATACTCATAAATATTTGAACAAACAAACTATACAATTAAAAACCAAAAATAAAAATTAAAGAACAAATGTTACCAAACCGTATCTTTCTTATAATTAGTTTTTGTAAAGGTATTTTAAGACAACTTAAATAGGCAGGGTGAAGAAAATTCAATGTGTCAGCAATTTTATTTAAGGGGCCAAGTTTACAGACATTACCCAAATTTCACCAAAACACAAGCCTAAACAGACCACAAGTCATAGAGTGGGGATATTCAACCAAAAATGGGAATAGCGTGGGGATTTTCTTTCATGATTAATGATTAATGTTTGAATCGGTATGGGTGGAAACCTTTTTTTTTTTTTTTAAATAGTAATTTAGGTATCCTAAAAATAAATAAATATATAAAAATAATAGCTAAGCTTTAATTTAAAATGAACGTCAATCATCAGGAAATTTGGATCTAGACTGTTGGAAAATATCACATCGATTTTTAATCGACGATTTTTTTCTTTTTCAAATGATCTTGGAAGAACATGGATTTGTACCACTTGAGTTTGCACTAGTGTTTAGCTTTTTTTTTTTTTTTTTTTTTCCTTCCGTTATTAATATTTACAAATTTTTTTTTTTTTTTTTTAATGAACTTGGGCTGAGGCAGTATACGGAAATGGCATGTGCCATCTCAACCGAAGCATTTCCCATCCATCGCTTAAAATGATACAAATTTTATATTAAAATAGTTCAAATATTACGTCAAACGGTAATTTATTTCTGATCTATTATATCATTTTTAACATCAAAAAGAATATTTTATTATTTATTTTTATATTTTTTTTTTATAATTCCCAAGTTTTTATCTTCTTTTTTTCATTTGATCCAATAATATATTTAATTATTTAAGAAAATTGTAGAAACTAATATACTTATGTCATTAAAAATTTTAATATTATCATTTTTATATTGCACTTAACATTTTATATTATTTACATATTAATTTTACTGCATATAAAATTAAAAATATGGGACAAACACAACATTATTATTTTTTGGTATTAAAAAGTAATTGATTTTGTTAAAAATATGTATTTGGGATAAAAATTATAAAATTATTATAATATTGAAGGTTGTTTTATAAATTTTTAAGACTTAAATAAATAAAAAAGACATAAATAGTAAATTAAACAGTAAACAATAATACATCAAATTTAATGTAAAACTGTTCATTCAACAAAAATGTACCTTTAAAATGAACCAAGCAGAGATTGTCCTCTCTCCAACGGGTTAAAGCAGAGCACCAATATCACTCCAGATCACAGAAAATGTACCTTTAAAATGAAGCATAGAAATCCTGCAAACAGTTATTAAATACTTCATTTTTTTTATTATTATTTCTTGAAAACTAGGATTCATATAGAAACAAAAAAACAAAAAAACGACATTACAAAGAATCTAGATTCAAGAGGCTTGCTCATGTATACTCTCTCCTGAATCAAGCTGACCCATGACAACCTGTGATGCTGCCCAACTACAAACATTATGGGTCATTTTATTTGCTAATCTTGGGGCCCAAACAAACTTGCATCTACTGAGATATTGACCCAACAGAACAACATCATCGAAGATACCTTGGCACGGAGAAAATCTTCAGTGCAACGGTGGTACCGGCTGATTTGGTACCACTTCAAAAATAACTGAATACCATTTGTTAAAAATAAACATAAGTTAAGTTTATCACGTCAATTAAAAATATACAATTTACCTATTTTAAATTATTTTCTTCTTTTATCCAAAAGATAAATCTTTATAAAAGAATAAATAAATAAGAAAATTTAAATATTTTAGCCGGCCATTTAGGATTTCATTGTTTTCCTCTTCAGCTGTGCCTGAAGTCACTGGCGGCTACTGTGAGACCGGTAGAAAATTTTCAAGGAGCAGGACTCCGACTCAGATTCACAAGCAGCCGGTGGCAGGCCATCGCTGTTACTTCTGTTGCCGAGCTGCAGCTTGAAAATATCACTTCTTCTAGAGTCATCTTGCTGGTCATTCAACGCAGAAAGCATACTAAACTTCGGTTTGGCAATGGGGACTCTTCTTCAGCTCTATTGCTTCTTTTGGAGAAGTCCGTTTTTCAACTTAATTTTAATCTCTGTTTATTTAGTCTCAAATTTAATTGATAATTTTTTGTAAAAGCAATAAAATAAGATTATAATATTTTGAGCAGACTATTCACCCAGAAACATTCACATTTAAAATCATCTGAAATACTAACTCCCAAAAAAGAAAAAAAAAAAAAAAAACAAACAGTATCCCAAATCTTGTAAATCGAAAATAAGTTGAAAAAAAAAAAAAAGGAAAATACAAACCCCAAACCTTAAGAAAACGTCAAAGTAAAAGAAGCACACTTTCAGAAACCTCAAGAAAAGCCGTAGAAATCTGAAATAAAGACCCACACATTATGCCCTCTTTTCAACATATTAGATTTTAGATTATACCCTCTATTTTCTTGGTCATTCAACCCAGAAACCTGGAAGACGAGATTTTATTTTGGAGACCCAAACTTTATACACTCTCTTCTCTTCCCCTGGTCCCAGATTTCTTGAAGGGTTATTTATGCACTTGAGGCCGTACAAACCCAAAAGCGAAACTCTTTTCTGTTTGGTTTCGATATTCCTGAAGATATTTTTCATGTTTGTTATTGTTTTCGGCAGTTGTCGGAGTGACCGCATTATTGGTGATAAATATAAAATTGCCTTGAAAAAAAGAAAGGTCCTGGAGACATCACTACCTGCTTGGTTTTCCTTTGGGTGCATTTTTTTTTTTTAAATAAATTTTACTTTTTCATAAAAAGAAACGGTGAGCTGGATAATGTTGGATAATGTTAAATTCTACAAGGCAAATGTTTAACAGGTAGCAAATGTTTAAACAGGTGGCAATTAATTAGTTGGAGTGGCAAATTGGAAAAAAAAATAAAAATAAAAACTGATGTGGTAAATTTTTAACAGATGGTGTTAAATCTTTTGGAGTGGTACCAAATCAGCTGGTACCACCGTTGCACTGAAGATTTTCTCGCTGAGGGGGCACGCCACCTGCATATGTGAACGGCATTAAATGCTTTATTTATATCTTGTACCAAATCATAAATACTTCATTTATATCTTGGAAAATGTCACATCGACTTCTAATCGACTATTTTTTTCTTTTTTTCTTTTTCAAATGATCTTGGAAGAACATGATTTGCCTTAGGATTTGTACCACACGAGGTTACAGTAGTATTTAGCTTTTTCTTTTCCTCTCTTCCATTATTAATATTTACAACTTTCTCTTTTTTTTTTTTTTTTCAATGAACTCGGCTGAGGCAGTACATGGAAATGGCATTTGCCATCTCCTTTCGCTGAAAGCTGGGATTTCATCGAAAACCCAGCAACCGAAGCATTTCCCATCCATCGCATTAAAATGATACAAATTTTATATTAAAATAATATAAAAATTACATCAAACAGTAATTTATTTCTAACCTATTATATAATTTTTAACATAAAAAAAGAATATTTTATTATTTATTTTTATATTATTTTTTATAATTTCTCAAGTTTTTATCTTCTTTTTTTCATATTGATCCAATAATATATTTAATTATTTAAGAAAATTGTAGAAACTAATATACTAATGTCATTAAAAATTTTAATATTATCATTTTTATATTGCACTTAACATTTTATATTATTTACATATTAATTTTACTGCATATAAAATTATAAATATGGGACAAACGCAACATTATTATTTGTTGGTATTAAAAAGTAATTGATTTTGTTAAAAATATGTATTTGGGATAAAAATTATAAAATTATTATAATATTGAATATTGTTTTATGAATTTTTAAAACTTAAATAAATAAAAAAGATACAAATAGTAAATTAAACATTAAACAATTATACATCAAATTTAATGCAAAACTGTTCATTCACACTAAAATGTTGCAATTTTTTTTTTTTTTTTTTTTTTTTTGTTTGGGAGCTGATGAAGCTTGAACCAGCTCATATGCTGGGATGTTGATGTTTCTGACCATACGGCCTCAAAATGTTGCAACGTTTAATCCACCACTGCAGCACAAATTGCATCAAATTCTATACATTTGTACCAAAATGATGCACCTTTTTTTTTCTTTTTTTTCTTTTTTCTTTTTTTTGGGGGGCTCTGATCAGAATGATGCACCTTGTGATGCTCTATGGACTTAACGTTGATATTTATAATTATTGGAGTAGAAACATTGAAGCGCGCATTCAGCCAGACCAAAATACTTAAAAAAGAAAAAAAAGAAAAAAAAAAGAGGCTGCATCACGAGTCATGACAAATTATTCAGCAACTAGGTCAACTCTGAACTGTCATAGGCTTAGGTGCTTTGCCAATAGAAAGTTGCCAACTCATTTTAGAAAACACATTTTATGCAAGGTATGTGAGTCTGTGACAGCTTTAGTTAAGTGTTTTTTTTTTTTTTTTTAATTGGTTTTTTGATGAAAGTTTTAGTAAGGTGGTGTTTGGTAACATATTGGTTTATGATTTTTTTTTTAATTAACTTTGTTATTTGCTTTACTTTTATGTGGTAGTTAGTGTTATTTCAAGAAAAATGTTAGAATTGCTAGATATCTTAATTAATTATTAAAATTGTAACCAATGAACAACAAAATATTAATAAAAAAAACTAAAAATTAAAAACCAATATGGTCACTAAAAGGCACTTTAGTAAAAGTACCATAAATTCACTTCTATATATATAGTTTGCCACATATATTATATTATACCAAGCTAAATTACACGTAATTCATTATCTTGTTAAATTGTTACATGTAAAATGTAGCAGGCTAAATGCCTGCACATACAAACATTTTATAGCAAAAATTTACATATATATATATATATATATTAATTTTTAAAAATTAAAAAATTTAACCAAACTTCTCTATTAATAATATAATTTTTTTTTTGGCTAAAACTGAAATTCCATTAAATCAAAAGCAAGAGCATAAACAATACAAGCCCAAACATTAATAATGGTTATATTGGGTAATAGGTAATGATTAATCTAATTCTATAAATTTCTAAACATAAGCGACGTTAGCATAGAAGATGTATCTAAATTTAAACATTAAAGTAGGAGATACATGCCCTCTCTTGAAATCCAAAAATATTTTAATGCTGTATATCCTGCATCTCAATCACATGAGATCGTGTTTCACCAAAAAAACAAAAAATCACATGAGATCGTGAACCAAGCAGAGATTGTCCCCTCTCCATGGAAATCCTGCAAACAGCTATCAAATACTTCATTTATATCTTGTACCAAATCACTCATGGATACAGACCACCAAATCTACTGCCAAATCTACTGGGATATCAACTATGTGATAAAAATCATTTTTCTTTTTATAAATATATACAGAGTACCGTTCAGCTCGTCCACTTTTAGTGTAGCATATAAGAAAACACCCTTTCCCAGAGAGATCATCACCATCATTATTATCACCATGGACTCAGAAAGTGATAAGTTAAAGATGGTTTTTCTTCCATTCTATAGTGCAGGCCATATGATCCCCATGGTGGACGAGGCCAGAGTGTTTGCTAAGCATGGTGTGGATGTTACCATTATAGCTACCCAAGCCAATGCTGCTCTTTTCCAAGAAAAACATCGACCGCGATTTCAAATCCGGTCACCGGATTAGAACCCACATCCTTCAGTTCCCTTCGGCTCAAGTAGGCCTACCTCACGGCATTGAAAACCTCCACGCCATCACTTCCATGGAAATGCTATTTCCACTCTACCAAGGCTACCAAGTGTTTCTCAGACAATCCATAGAACATCTTATCCGCGAAATGCGACCGGACTGTATCGTCTCCGATATGTTCTTCCCGTGGACACTCGATCTCGCTGATGAATTGGGAATCCCTAGATTAGCCTTCCGTGGTACTAGTTATTTCTCACTCTGCGCCGAGCATTGTGTCCGAACCTATCAACCCCACAAGAACTCCATAAACTCTGATGCTGTTGATATAGTTTCGCTGCCTGGTTTGCCTCATAAGATAGAAATGCTGATTTCGCAGCTACCGGATTGGCTCAGAACGACTACGCATTTCACACATTTAATGGAACCCATTACAGAGGCAGAGGAAAAGAGCTACGGTATTCTCATGAATAGCTTCCACGAGCTCGAAAAGGCTTACGAGGAGCATTTTCCGACTACCATAGGATTGAAATCATGGAGTTTGGGACCGGTTTCTTTATGGGCAAATCAGGATCTCTCTGAAAAAACAGAGAGATGTAAAATCTCCGGCAGCGAAGATCGTCTCGAGGTCATAGATTGGCTCAATTCCAAACCTCAAAATTCGGTTCTTTACGTCAGTTTCGGAGGACTAACAAAGCTACCAGCAAACCAGCTCAACGAGATCGCTAATGGACTTGAATCTTCGGGTCACACATTCATCTGGGTAGTCCGGAAAAAGGAAAACGATGAATACGAACAGGCTTTTCCAAAGGGTTTCGAAGAGAGAATGAAGGAAAGCGGAAATGGATTTATCATCAAGGGTTGGGCACCGCAGATGGTGATTCTGGACCACCCTGCAATCGGTGGAATGGTGACGCATTGCGGTTGGAATTCGATGCTTGAAGGGTTGAATTCCCGGTTGCCGATGATCACTTGGCCCATGTTTGCAGAGCAATTTTTCAACGAGAAGCTTCTGGTTGATGTGCTGAGAATTGGAGTGGCTGTGGGAGTGAAGGAGTGGAGAGATTGGGGAAATGAAGGAGGAGGTTTGGTTGTGAAGAGAGAGGAGGTTGAGAAAGCGGTGAGGTTGTTAATGGGTGGAGGAGAAGAAGCTGTGGATATGAGGAAAAGGGTTAGTAAGCTTCAAGATGAAGCAAAGAAAGCTGTGGAGATTGGAGGTTCTTCTTATTCCAGTCTCTTGGCTCTAATCGATGAGCTCAAGACCTTGAAGAAGTTGAAGAATTAATGTTAGCATTGTAGTTGAGCTAATTAACTTTTGAATCGTAGAGTCACTTGATTAATAAGAGGAAATGGTAGATCAACTGCAAAATCAGTCCCTGGGTAGCTAGCTAGTTGTGGTTCTTCTTTCTTTTTCTTTTCTTTGTTGTTTTTTAGTTAGTTAGATGTTTTAGAAATGTTGTGCTACTTTATATTAATGAAGAATTATTGGTATTTTGGATTTCTAGAAAACTTATTATTTTCTGTCCCTTTTTTAAGTCTTCATTATATACTATGCCCCCCCACCCCCACAATAAATAAAAAAAAAAAAAAAAAGGCTCATTTCAATGATGCCACATCGGTGTAAAAATATAAAAAAATAAAAAAAAAATTTGGATTTTAAGATGATAAAACGATTAATCAGGAACTACACAAATGTATAATTTGTTAGTTTTAAAATTTACGATTGACTAGAATTGATCTTTGCTGCGAGTCCATAGTTTGATAGGCGATGGGCCCGTCTTATTATTACTCTCGTCATTTCTATTTGAGAATTGGGCCTTATTTGTGGACGTGGAAGTATGGATATGGAATACGTGCTACATTTAATATTTGGGCGAAATTAAAATCAAGGAAATAAAAAATTTAAGAGAAGATGTTACAAGAAATTAGTAAAGCACACACTTTTCAAAATGCATAACCAATATAAATACTTATTTTTCTGCATTTACTACGTTTTTTACATGATGTATACCACAGTCGATTTGAGAAATCTAGCATTAAATTTCGATGCTAGTTTTTCTGGGTTATTGACTGTATGCACCTTCAAATAAAATCAAATGTCTATAATTATTTCTTAGATTTTAAAAGGAAAAAAAAAAAAAAAGTTGATTATGTAATCTACTGATACTAGCTAGCGCATATATATATCAAATAAACAGTGAAGAGGAGGTTGTTAATGGATGGAGGAGAAGAAGCTGTACATATGAGGAAGAGAGCTAATGAGCTTCAAAATGAGGCAAATTAAGAAAGCTGTGGAGATTGGCGGTTTCTGCTTTTTCCTGTCTCATGGCTCTAATTGATCAGCTCATGTCCTTGAAGAAGAAGAAGATCCAGATGTAACGCTACATTGTATTTTATCCAAGCTTCTGAATCCTAGGGTCTTTGAATAAGTTGATTAATAAAAGCAATAGTCACTCAATAATAAGCCTTCTTCAGAAGCAGTTTCTTCAATTTTTCGTCATTTTCAGTTAGATTGAATCGGGACATTATTCTACCAGCTAAACCATATCATATGTCAAAAATAAATAAATAAATAAATCATATCATATTCATAAATCATAAGCTGATACATACCCTGAACAAATTCAATGTACTAATATTTCTGATAAAATAGATTGATCCTGAATAAACAAAAATCCTATTTATCACTAATGGTAATCATCACTGAAAATTAATGTTCAATAACTGAACCCTTTTCTTCACAACCAATAGTATTTCATTGGCTTGGAATAATCCAACAGGAAGTAGAACCGATCCAAAAGGAATGCAGATAAATATTCCATTTATCATCCATACCTAATTTCCTAACTTTATTTTCTTCTAAATCATATACTTCTATATCACCCTTAACATATTCCTCCTGATAAATCTACAAAGTATATTGAATTTTCTTTGCATTCTGGAAAATCTATGGCCGATACTGATTTAATTTCGCGTCCACTTACAAATAGGACTTGATGATTCTCCAAAGATTTGACACGGACCAATCTCTTCTCATTGCAATCCACTTTATGAACATGAAATCGATTCGTCCAGTTTTCGTCGTCACCCTCGCGAGGATCGTAAATGCACCGCGACACAAACAGAATCTCCTCCGTGGATTCTACCAAAAAACATGTAGAAGAATCTATTTTATCCTTACTGCATCTAACTTTGGGAACTTTGGTGGGAAAAAGACCTCCCTCAAAGTCCCAAACTTCAATTAAACTTGACAATGATCGGATGCTAGGGTATAATGCATATAGCATATTATTCTGGCATCTTATATCAGAGTAATTTCTTTTCTTGCTCCCCAAGTGACTCCATTTTTCTTCTCCATACTTATTGTGCAAGTCTATTTGTAAGTGAGTGTCTATATGTAATCACAACTGTGAAATTCGATAAGACAACGGCTTTATGAATAATTATGGTTTTGTTTCTTTAGCCAACAGAAATTGAAAATGAAGTTGACGTCGAAAATCGTCGTCGAATAGATGGATCATCGATGGAAGTAGGAATTTATTAGATCGTGAAAACTGATTAAAAAGATGAAGTTGTATATTTTCGTCTAGAATCACTAACCAACAACGTGACGATCCCACACACCAAGCTTTAATATTAAAATCTTCAAACACATTCTTGAGCTTGTAAAATCTATTCTCTTCGGGGCTAAAGATGTTGGCGTCGAAGTTATCTGCAAGACTAAAGAAGCTGAACTTTTTTTCATCATCACTAGGAAGAATCAGCCATGGGGTTTTTCTGTAAAAACTAGAAGAGGTATAGGATTTAGCAGCCCTATTCCAGGAAGAACAAAATGATTTGAAGCGGACAATGCTGGAAAAATAGAGCTTTTTGAGGATTGATTCCAAGAGATCCGTAGGAAGGTCGGACCAGTTTTGTTGTGTTTGACTGTTTTTGGATTCCAGGGCCATTAGATTTGGGAGAAGAAGAAAGAAAGGGAATTCAATGGAAGAACATAGTTTTGTTATACGTAATATATAAATCCAGAATATATGTACATGCAGTTGACTAATAATTATAGAAATCCATGAGGAAGTAGTAAATTATTGACCAATCTTGACCTGCCACGATATGTAAATGTTGATTTTCGAAGCAGAAGTCAATAAGGATTTGGAAACCATTGAAGAGTGAAAGACCAACTCAAAATCAATATCGAATTCTAATTGGAGAAATTTTTAAGGAAAAAAGGAAAATTGTATATTTAGGGTATGTCGTTGTTTAATGTGATACCAATTAGGAAACTATGGGCAACGCTCCTTTTATTTTTAATTTTATTGGGTATAAAAAAATAATAATAAAGCTTGTTATATTTGTACATATTTGTTTTACATAGGACAGGGATTTCTAAGAAAACTCTGAATACGTGTAAATTGTTTCTAAAGAAATATTAAAAAAATTATAATAATATATGGAAAAAGAAGTATATTGGTAAATAATTTTTGTAAGTACAAACATAACGTCTTATTAGATCTGTCACTCTTTGTTTTTTAATCCAAAATAAAAAAGAAAAGAAAAGAAAAGAAAAGAAAAGAAAATCTGTTTGATTCTTTAGACTCCAAGAAAAAGAAAAAAAAATAATAATATAAAAAGATATGGATAGCACTTTAGATGTATATTGTACTCTTAATAAATATCTAATAAAGGGAAAGTTACGTTCACAACAAATTGATTTGATGGTTTTATAATGTGGGTTTTAGGAAAATATTAAAACACTAATTAAAGAAGTAAATTCTCAGAGAGAAAAACATGAGGGTTTATTTATTATGCTCCATTATAATAGATTGAGTTGAAATCTGTTGAAATGTATTGGATTAAACTGGATTACATTTGGTATGATATTGTATAATGTAATGCACAATTAATTTTTTTTCAATAATTTTTTACTGTATAATTTTTATTTCATAAAAAATAGATATAATTAAAAAAAGACATAAATTTAAATATGTTTTTGAATGTTTTATTTTATCAAAATTATTATACAGATTTAAATATTTAATTTATATAAAAAAAACATATACTTATTGTCAACATAACTACTTTGTTATTATCATATTGATATAAGTAAAAAATAAAATAAAAAATAGTTGTCTAAAAAAAAATAAAATAAATAAAACCAAAGAAGGGTATTGTGTTCTTATGCGTTGCCACTATCAACTCCACCATCCAACATTGCAATTTTTTTTATAATCCAACTTAAACCTGATCTTTTAGTTTTTTGCTAAATTAAACCTGAACTTTTAGTTGGTATTAGATATAAACGGTGTTTGGATAAAGGGCGCATGCTTGTAGTAGCGTATACAGGATAAGGTGTGGCCAAATGTTGTAAAGAATTATACAAATCGTGCCTTGCTATATGGGATTCAAAACGAGCCCTAGATTTATTCCTTTAATTGTATTTTTTTTCTCCTTCTAAAATATCTTTTATATAGTCACATTTATTAGTTTTCTAAAATATGAATTTAATAAAATATTAAAATTCTTTTCCTGTTTTTGGTTTTATGAACAGTAGAGTATAACTCTTTTTCTTGAGCTTGAAATATAAGTATAAAATCAAGCACCTGGCCACCTTGGGAATTCTCTATTTTTCAACTTTATCAGCTGCCCTCACTTTAAGTTTCTGGTATAGTTTTGCTTCATACGTATTTTATTTGATTTGGACTTTATAGCACCATCTTTCAAACTTCAAATATGGGAAAGTCAATGCTTTTTAAAAACCTACGACTATTTTTTTAAATATAAACACTATTTTTTTTTTTTCTTTTTGAAACTTAAACACCCTAATTCAAACCAATAGAAAGGAAAGAAATTAATCCAGCATTTTCATCAACGATTAATTAAAGGACGCTGACAAATTAGAGGATTTCTAAATGATAATATCAACTTGCCCTAAAAAGTTCAGCACAAGAAATAATTTGGTTTCCAATCAAACTATGAAGTTATTTTTATTTTTTTTTATCTTTTCCTTTCACTTATGCTTGAAATCCAATCCTGGAATATATATATATATAACAACTCTCTTATTTGGTTCATAATATTATATTAAATACCTACCACTTTTTAATTTATACGTAATTTAAAAAAAAAAAAAGGCCAATTCAATTAAACAAATCCAAAATAAGATATGGCATGCAATACTTTAATTACATGGCTAATTATGTAGAAAATATAAAATAAAATTAAAATTAAAATTTAAGCAATGTCCAACGTGGATCATGACCTAATTAAGAGTTAATCAGGTTTTTTTAATAATTAAAAACACATAAAACTGTGACTAAAAAAGAGCTTATGTATGTGTAGTATATTGAAAAGCAGGGAAACGAAAAGCAAGAGACATTCTTCATATAGAGAACACGTTTCACCAAAAAAATTAGAAAAAAAAATAAAATAAAACAAAAAAAAAAAAAGCAAGACATTCTTTTTAATTTATTTATTCACAGAGAGAATAAGTGGAATATCGATTTTCATGTTTAGTGTGGGAAATTTTGGAGACAAAATCAACTATAAAGTGGAATATTGATTTTCATGTTTCAACGTGTAATGTCAACTTTGTGAATTAATTGTCCGGGTCAGCCTACCTGAAACAACTTTAAAACTAGTTTAATTCAGAGAACATCTGGCGCCAAACCAATCTGCCTCTACCAAAAATTAGTCAAGATTATGATCCTATATATTCCTATTTAATATCCAAACTTCGCATTTTTCTACTACTTAATTAATTAATTGACCATATGAATAACGAGAAAGAAAAGATAAACTCTTCAACATGACCAACATATATATGATATCTTCTTAAATAATAAGACAAATAATTAAGTGTGAAAGATCGAAACCACAAAAGAGAAAAATGCTATATGTTCTCGCTTAAAACTTGTTAATATGAATGCCTTTTAGACTTCTAGTAATTCTAAAAATAAAAATAAAAATAAAAAAAGAATAATGCCTTTTAGTAATTGTAAATTTCTCATATCAATAATATTAATCAAATTGGCTTATAAATCCGTATGTTAAATCATTGTTTAACACGCTTTGCAGGTTGTTAGGGGAAAAAAAAAAAAAAGAAAAAAAAGAAAAAAGAAGAAGAAGAAGCTTTGCAGGTTATTTTTTTATTTTTATCTTTTTTCCTCTCTCTCATTCTCTCTCTCTCTTTTTGGTCGAAGCTTCGCAGTTTGAGTATGAATAAAAGTCACAAGCTGAGACACCCCCACTTTGCATAGCGTCACGTTGCAAATACATGTAAAGCATAACTCGTATATAAGATAATAATTAATAACCCATTTATAAATTTTTTGTCTATAATATATTATTAATCAATTGAGTAAATATAACTTGTATCGCACTATCATGTTTACATAGCTTTGATTTACGATAATTAACAATTTCAATCTTAAAAAAAAAATTAAAAAAAAATTCAATAAATTTATAAAAGTTTGACTGCTTCCGGTCAAAGACTACCTGCCCGCCAAAAATTCTAACATTGTCCAGCTTGAAGCCACAATCTCCTCCCTCTTTTTTCTCAAATCGCCAGCTTTCATTAATCTCCATTACGTAAATCAAAAATAGATAACCATCTTCTGAGTCAGTAACCACTTAAGGGACATTGTATATTGAACAAGAATATTGAATAATATTGAAAAATAAAAACCCATAAAACATATATATTATTGATCAGATCGATCGTAAAGGGAAAACCCGCAAATGGATTATTTATCTTACCAATTTTGTACATCCAAATTGAGAATAGACACTCAAAAAATAAAAAATAAAATAATATAATCTTTTTTAAAGAAAAATATTGGGAAACTAACTACTTGAGATTCCTTTGTTTTAATTTGGACGGGGTTGCAAATTTTTGACAAAAATAGTTGCCGGGTCAATATTGATATATATGAATAAGATGGAGGACTTTACTACCACCATAATAACAAAAATTAAAGCAATAAGTCCATGTATATTACACAAGATCATGTATTGTACATATTGATCACCAATTCACCATGAAGATGAATTTTGTATGATTATCCCTGGCTACTATATTTTTCTGTTCTTTTACATAAGAAAAATAAATCAAATTTGTAAAAATCACTTTAATTTACATATTTCAATGTTTCATAGTATTATTCTACAGTTAAGAGAAAGCTAATAAAAAGTAAAAGCAATCCAACTTGGTTGGATGATTCTTGGAAATGATGTTAGAAATTGGGAAAAGACATCCCACATCATCATGATCATCTTCTTCTTCTCCAAAAATCCATTATTAATCTGCAGCTATAATGAATCCAGCTTCAATTTTTGTAGCACTAGAGTGGTCATTTCTGATTGGTTGCCACACCCAATTGGACCGTAAGGCGAGGATAAGCGGTAGCATGGGATAAAACATGGCCTGCATGGTGTTTCCCATTCAGTGGACAGCTTGAGCCTCCAGTACCAGGAATATAGGTACACCCAGATGCACCTGATGGAGGAAGATCTCCTCTCTGAAGGGACTGAAGGCCAAGTTTCTTCTTGGCTATTTCTTCTTCATCATGCAACATCCTACTGGCTCTGCTTGGCTCAAAATACACAACAGAAAGAACAAGCATCACAGCCAAGGCAATATTGAGAAGCCCCATCAATGAAAGTTCGAGAATTGAAGAACTATTCTCTTTGTAAACTAGCTTGATCAATTCAAGAACTATGATGTTTGAACGAAAAGAATGAATGAATATGGAATTATACAAACGGATTGTGGGTATTTATAGAAGTAGGCTAAATAAATTTTGAGTGACTTTTTATTATTATAGTGTTGAAGGATTTTGACTGTTGACTAATGGGTGTTCCATTATTTTATTTATATTTTTCAAAATTGTTGATTTTTATTATTTTATTTTCCATTTTCAACTGCTATAAAAATTCAACAAACTTGAATGGGTCTTTTTAAATCTTAAGCATGAAGAGAAGGAAATTAACTCGTGAAGTTTCACTTCCCAAGTTCTTATCTTGAAAATATAAAACATATATATATATATATATATTGATTGTGTAGATTGGTAATGGGATTAAGATAATCTAGTTGTCCGTAGCGAAGGATAACGAAAATTTTGAATTGTCTTATTCCATCTTAATATATTGGTTTTTATTTGAACATGGATTTGATTAGGACACTGTTTGACGCCTATGAAAGTTTTGATTGGATGGCAAGTCTGGTGGTCTTATGCGTATATGATACGATTAAAGTTCTCAAAGTGGAATTATATTAAGTCATCGCCTATCAAAGCAAAGAAAAAATAAAAAATAAAAAATAAAAAATAAAGAATCCATTCCGTTACCTTCGCCAGTTTCTGATTCATAGAACTCCCTCTCACATAAATTTGGAGCACCAAAATATTTTACCAACTTGATTACTTAATGATGTAAAAAATAACATATCATTATTTTATAGGTTCATTTGGTTTTACTATTTTACCATCATGAACTATTATACATTTAATTTTTTACTCCCCATAAATTTTTTTTTTTAAAAAAAGAAACAACTATTATTTTCTTACCATGCGAGTCCAATTCCGCAATTTTCTTTAATAAATTTGGCAAAATTAAGCCTTATACAATAGTTAAAAATGAAATAAAACATAAAATAAGAAAAAAAATAAAAAATATTCTAATAGAGTTACATTAGTTGTGAATAATTAATTTCATGAAATTCATCACCAAAAATGTATAATAGGATTAAAAATGACCCAAAAAGAAGAAGAAAAAAAACCAATAGTGTAGAAGGAAAAGTCAGAACGTAATAGCTAAGAAGGTAAATGCAAAATTGGCTTACATTGAATCTTTTACTTATCCATATATTTCAAACATTTTTATTTTTCAAATAATAAAACTAATGGCCATGTCACATATATCTATTTTTGGTTTGGTAAAAGTCCTGCCAGAGCATTTGGTAATCAAGATCCATTGCTTTTTAACTGGATGAATGTTTATCCATTTGTTTGACTCGTAAAGGTCCTGCTACACCATTTTTATCCACTGGCTTGTAACTGGATGAATGTTTATCCATTTTTTGTTTGGTAGAAGTCCTGCCATACCATTTGATAAACTGAGATCCACTGCTTTTCAACTTGATGGATGTTGATATATCGATGGAAACCATTAAAACAAGAAAAAACATTTTTCATTCTCCAAATGTATATAATAATAAAAAGAGTCAAAATTGACATTAAGTTCTCCAAATGTATATAATAATAAAAAGAGTCAAAATTGACATTAAGCTTTTTTTATGCCAAAAACAGATGCAAAATAAACATATTCTACTTTGTCATCGACTTTCCATAATTCAAGAGCAGTTTGTTGCAGTGTATAACAATATTATCATCATAAAGAATAATAAAATACTAGAAAGACCAGAACAATATGAAAAAACTAAATTGTTAGATTTTCAAAATTTCAAAGCCCCTCTCGGTGGCAAGATATCAAAATATTTTAAGTATAAAGCAAAAATATCTAAATATCTAAAAATTTTAAGCAAAAGCCTAGTATGAGGAAAACATGGCACACCTGCAACTGTCTAGTCAAATAAGCTGAATCCCAAATCATCATCACTTTCATCCAAGGGCTCGTCCTGGAAAAAGAAAAGGCAAAAAAAAAAAAAAAAAAAAAAAAGACTGAATTAATCACTTATGGTTGGAACAAGTATAGTAAAAACAGTGATATATTATATGCTAAAGAACAACATCTATTAAAATAAACAAACTGAACACAAGGTTCAAAAAGCCTTCTTCGGTATTGAATGTTGAGAAAGTGAGAAACTATATCTACATATTTTCTCAAAATTACGAAAAAGTAAATTTCTGATGGTTCTTGAACTTGCAATCAATTATCAATTAAAGAAGAAAAAAACTATTCCTATTTTCTAGGTAAATTAAGTAAAGAAAAAAATAAGAAAACCAAACTCTTCTAACAGCCATTTCCACAACCCAAAAAATAAAAAAAATAAAAACTAACCCTTATAAATTTTAAAGATGTTTCCTATATTCCTTAAACTAATCATAAAATTTAAGCATTGAAAGCAAAGACTCATTGGATTTATGCAATACAAAGATGCGGAACCAATTCCTTAACAGCATTCCCTCCAATTGATTCTAGATCAAAATCAACATTATCTAAAACAGTTCATGCAAAATAACATAACATATAAAGCATCAAAAGCTAGTTCTACCTTCTTCTCCTCAGCAGCAGGTGCAGCAGGGGCAGCAGAGTCACCACTGCCTCCAGAAACTGGAGCTGCAACAGCTGCAGGTACGCCGCCTTCACAAACAAACATTCAAAAAAATAATGAGTTAACTCTGTTATTGAATTAAAATACAACCAAGAAAAAGCCATAAAACTAGTAAATGATATTAAGCTTCATTTTGTTGCCTACCAGAAACAGCATTCAAAATAAGGTCTTCAATGCTTCTCTTCTCAAAGAGCTTGGAAAACAATCCAGGCCAGTATGAGTCAATTTTCAAATTTGCAGATTCGACGATTGTTGCAATTTTCTCAGCCTACAAAAAAAGAAAAAAAAAAGAAAAAAAAAAAAAAGAAGGAAAACAAGGAAAAGGAAAGAAGAAGAAGAAGAAATAAGTAATCAAGCTCAATATATTCATAGAAACAACAAAACCAAAAGTCCCTCATAGAAAAATAACACCAAATTGATCCAGCCATTGTTAACATTCATAATAGAACCAAGGAAGCTTCCAATTTCCAAAGATCAAACTGAAACATTCCCATTACGCAAGAGAACTATATCAACCAGGAAAATAACACAATTTACAACTTAACATCTGGGGCATATCACAAATTTACTTGAAAGACAGAACAAACAAATCATATAAACTTGGAAAAAGCATCCATAAAACTTTGCCTCCCATAAAAAAACAAAAAATATCCATTTAGGGGTTTTTCCAACTTAGTAATATCATTCTTCAATTTTCCTTTCATACAGGCCAAGAAAATCAACCCCTACTTCCATTTTTCAAAAGATAAAATAAAATAAAACCTAACAAAATCTAGTTTCACAGAAAACCAAAATCATATAATGATGGGATTTTCTAATTAGTTTATATCACTGTTCGAATTTCCTATCATAAACGCCATGAAAATCACCCACTAATTCCTTTTTCATTTAAAAAAGAAAAAAAACCCACAATCTAAATTTCACTGGGCATTCAAGAAAATAATCAACACCCACAGTTACAGAACAAGGAAAGCAAAAAAACCAGTGAAGAGATTTTGAACGTACAGTAATGGGGATTCCATCGTCGTAAAGAAGAGCAGCAGCATATGTGCAAGCAAGTTCTCCAGTCGACATTTTAATTTAATTTAATTTATTTTTTTAACAAAAAGGCTCTGTGAAACCCGGCTGTAGAATTCGAGATCTGGTACCAAGAAAGCGAGGGAGAGTGAACTGTAAAAAGTGAAATCTTCAAAAGAAAAAAGCCCTAAAAAGTTATGGCTTTAATGGGGACGACGATACAGTTGTGATTACTAAACTACCCCTATCTATTGCTTTTCGGTTTCCTATTTCAACCCGGGTTAGAATTCGATTTATTTTATCACCAAAAAAAAAAAAAAAAAAAAAAAGTTAGAATTCTATTTTCTTTTGGTTCGAATTCTATCTTTTCTATCTAACTTTTGCGTTGATGCGGAATACATGATACACCATTGTGTACATATGATACATAAATAATACTGTTCTATTGTACGCATATATGTGTGTGTTATGTAAAAGATATGTTTGTTTAATTTTATTTATTCTAAGATAAAACAAAAAATTAAATATATTTTAAGAGGATATATATTTATTATAAATTAAGGTTAATAATATGTGTAATCATTATTATTATTATTATTATTATAATTATTATTATTATTTTCTGTGAAAAATATGTGTAATCATTATTAAAAAAATAAAATCTTCAACGCCTCAAAAACATACAGAAATTTATTACAGTTTAGCTTTCTTTTTAAGACATGAGGTTTAAAGAGAAGTATCTGTCTTTATCATAGAGATTCATAATTTTTAATGGCTCAACTTCATAACACTGCCATATCTGGGTTGTATTTTTCACATTTTAAAATATTTTTAAACCTAAATCTCTACCGGTAATTCTCTTTTGGTCGTTCTGTTTTTTTAAATTCTGCTATATATCCCTTCTAATGACGCATCAAATTAATCCAGAAGATAATCCTAATTCTATATTGTAAGTTGGGTATGGTTCCCCAACCAAACGTAGTTCAGAAAAAGCAACCACAAAAGTGGCTAAACTGTTCGGTGGTTAAAAAAATTCCATCACGCTGGTTTCAACCATTAGCCCGAAAAACCCAAGGGACAAACGAAACCCTTAAATTTCTAGCAACTTAAAATGGCTGGAAGCAAAAGAAACACTCTTTACAAAATGTTTTCTTATGAAAAGATTACAACCTCACTCCAAATCTAAAGACCCAACAATTTCCTCGAATACATTATTATACAACGGAAAATGGCCATACTAATTCGCAGGCCAACTCCGTTGTTCTTTCCTTTCAATGGCCATTCGAAGGCCGGAATACTGTGTAACCATTGGAGCTGCATGCCAAATTAGAATATTCTGGGTTATAATATGGGTAACCATCGCATTCTGGACTCCTCATGCCTAGTAAAGAAAGATCAGAATTGGCCATCTGCCACTGGTTTTGAATTAGACCATCAATCTGCCCATTTACATACGGTAGAGGACTACCTTGTGGGACATACTCTCTGACAGATTCATAAGGGCTCCCTGAAGAGCTATAGCTCCTCTGGAACCCACCATCATGGTAACTCCGTGTTCGCTCAAACCTGCAAGAGCTAGTTGACCCCATATCGCTAGCTCCTCCCAACTCTCCAGGAAAAGAAAACTGCCGATTTAAATGGTTTACAGAACCTCCCCTAGATGCTTTCCCAATACCGTATTCATCATCAAGCAGGTCATTGATGATATCAAGGTGTGGAAATTCATCTGCAGACACACCTTGGATCTGACGTCCAGATGTGCCAGCCGAAAACTCAGAGGATAAGTGTTCCCTGGATCCACTTGGTAAAGGCTTGTATATGTCTAGGTTCTGCACATCGTTGAGCAGAGTAGAAGTATCATAACTTATGCTTTTTCCAGGTTCCCTTTGGGAATTCTCCATCCAGTGGGTTCCATTATGTAAGCCATCTCGAGTCATCATGCCAAAAGGAAAACCTGATTTGATGGTGCCTGGGTCCATCCTTTCGGATCCCTGAGGTAAGAACATCGGAGAAGATACCAATGCAGGAGGTGTCGAGTACGCAGGGGGTTGGTTCACTCCCGAGCTTGATGTGTTAGCATTAGGGAAACCAGCAGAACTCGAAGCAACATGGTTACCCATTATGGCATTTCTGTAAGACTGCGGAACATAACTATGGGTTGCTGGAGAGGGGTCAGGGCCCAAACGACCAGCTGCACTCACTGAACGGGCAAGAAGGGGGGCTGTTTGAACCATAGAAACAACAGGAGCAGTTGGCCTGGGACCAGGAATTAGAGGAGCACTGGAGGGTCTTGACATCACAGGAATCGGATGTGCCATGGCTTTTTCAGTCGGTTTTTGAGTTGCAGTCTTCGGGGTCTCAGGTTTGGACATGGTAGTGTTCTGTGATGAGGTAACCAAAGACACTGGTCTATCAATCTGCTGTGCGCCATTTAAGGATGTTTTCCTCACTTGAACAGAATCCACACTAGCACTGCTCTGATACTCAGACTTCGGTTGAACAGATGATGATAGAGTTTTAGGCGGGCTACCAGGGGACGGTGTTACTGCTAATGTCTTCTCTTTAGGGGGCATGTCAACCTCTGCCTGATCTTTATTTATACTCAATTTTTTCTTCAGTGAATACATTTCTTCCTCCTATAACAAAAATAACAGTTACAATAATGTCAATACAAATTAAGGAATTAATCAACAAAGCCAATAAAAGAGATGAAAATTATGGATATGCTGTTAAAACTACAAACGACTATTTAAATGAATGAGGACAAACTAATGAAGAGATGACCAAAAAGTGGAATGCAACAACAGGTCAAAATCTGCGATTATAAGAGGCAGAATGGATCAAAATTCAATATAATAATCCTACCGTTTTAACTGCATGTTGCTCTAGCCGCTTTATCCTATCCTGCAACGAAAGAACAGCCTCCGAATCAGTTTCACCAGATTTACCACTTCCGGTAACATCAACACCCGCCGCCTCCACAGTAGGTACAGATGGCTGATTATCCATCTCAGTTGGCCAACTATTCCCATCTGGTGTTGCCTTTCCTCGTTGATTCTTTCCTCTACAAATTTGAAGTGGCAAATTGATTAGAAACCTTATTTTTGTCCAGTTTCAGTAAAGAAATATTGGCTATATATTTTACCTGCTGGCTGGCTTTTGGTTTTTGAAGTTAGGTAATGAATTCCCCTTATATGGTCCATTCATTACCACTGACGGGACCGAGTCAGTAGAACATGTTGAGGAACTATCATCCATCACAGACGTGCTCTTTTTGTCAGACACTCCATTCAGTACAGATGAAGGGCCGCTTATTCCACTGCTGGCTTCAGTGGGAGGATGAACTTCTGAAGTGTCAGTGTCCCAATTGATTGGGCTAGCATCTCTGTCTTCTGAATCAGGCTGCAGTACTTCAGCAACACCATCCACTGAATCAGACACATCAGATACATCTTCAAGCATACCAGACTTCTCAAGCACAGGTTCAACTTCCTCTATCGTGGAATCCTTTATATCACTACCAGGGTCTTCTTCCAGAAGTTTGTCCTGTACTGCTACAACTGGCCTTTCCTCCCTACCTTTCTCCTTCCCTTTCCGGTTATTGCGTTTCTGTTTAGCCTGCAAAAATAAAAGCAAGAAATGTCACATAAGGATCAAAGGGGAAAAAAGGTAAGAATTAACATTTTTTGGAAAAACTAATAAGGCATTCAAAAGTATGATATAAAAATCAACAAATTTACCATCTTTGATTGGAACTATTTCAATAAGGAACCAGACCTATACTTATATTAGTTGGAAAGTTCCAAATAAAAGGCTAATCATGAAATCATTACAGTATAGATAACTAAGCCCCACTTGAGTAAAACTGAGTGCGGACATATAAGCTACATAGACCCAACATTTGGCTTGCTTGTCACTGCAACTAGTTTTCTCAAGATCACTGCTGGTTTTTCAGCAGCCACACATCAGAATTCCAGTGCTTCACTAAAGAATATCATTATGAGCAGAATCAGAAAAGTTTACAATGTTGGATATTTGACTGTCAGTGTTCCTACATTAATATATTCATATTTGCATTTATTTCTTCTTTATACAACACATTTTAGATCATTTTGTCACTTCCACATAAAAGTAAGTTATATTTTGAGCAAGCCCAACTACTCTTATGGATCAAGATGTCAATTTAGATCAACAAAATTTTCCAAACTACCTAGAGATTTAAATTTCCCACAAAAAAAAAAAAAAAAAAAAAAAGAGTAAAACAAACAACTGTTGCCTCCCCGTTGATCCATTTTAATCAAAACTACCTTGACGAAAAAAATATTGAGAAGAAAAAAAGAGGCTACACCTGCTTTTTCTTTGACTTCTTTTCCTTTTCAGTTGCTCCACGTTTTGCCTTCTGCTCAGTTTCGGCCTGCCACGCCGCCTCTTCTTCACGGATGAGTTCTTCTTGCCTTTTCAATGCAACAGCCTCTTGATAGGCAACTTCAATTTTGTTGCTGCATGAAAATAACAATAATTAGACCATCTAAAAGTACAAAAGCAAAAGTATAACCAGTAAACAGTTTAAACAGAATAATGCGACACTGAAATTCTATGATTAAATAACAGTTGAAGATAGCTATCTGACTGCTATTGCCATAAGATTGATACTAAAATCCAATCAGGGAGGGGGCAAAAAGAGAGAGAGAGAAGGAGAAGAAGAAGAAGAAGAAGAAGAAGATATTTTGCATCCTTAAAATACTACACTTGCACCCCAAGAAAGCCATTTTCATTACACAGGCGATGATAAGTTTGTTGATAATAATATTTCTCTCCAAGACGGTAGTTTGTAAATTAACAAATACAACAAGCTGTATTTTGTTGCTCATTCATGGTGCAATACATCTGAGCATTCCTACCAAACCCATATGAAGAGATCTTACAATCCTTCATCCTAACTAGCATTAGACCTCCCAATTTAAAATCATTATGAATCCTATAAGTACCAGCTTACATACATGCAAAAGGATTATTTCCACCAAAAAAAAAAAAAAAAATGCATCTATATTTCAGTATATTCCACTTCCAATGAGGTAGGGAAGATATCAAACAGACAGAAAGGCCAAAAAAAATATAAATGATCTAGTTAAGGAGATAACCAAAGACTAATAGCAGTAGACATGCCATGATAGCATTAGTTAATGGTGACAAAGTCACAAGCAAGGGAAAATATTTAAGTTATTAGAAGCAAACGAATTTTTATTGAACATATTACCTGAAAATATGAGCAAGGACAAATATTTCTACAGTCCTACGACCCAATTCAGTAAGGCGCCTTTCATCACGTTCTATGGAATCTTTATTAAAGTCCTCTCCTGAGTTTCCTTCCTGCATATACTACGATGTTATAGTGCCACCAATGATTATGGTTAAAAATCATCAAACATATATTCTTAAGTCTCTCCTTATAGGCACATAAACTCGATAGACGAATAGTTACTTCATGAATTCCAAGCCTAGATTGCATAAAATTAGTCATTATAGTCTGCCTCACATGTCCTATACTAGTTTCCAATTACATTGAGGGACACACCAATGGCATTTGGGCTCAAGGCTGATGCCAAGCAAAGAAGGACAAACAGCATTTAGATGAAATGAAACCTACATAAACAAATGTGAACATAAATTTGTACACAAACCAAAATTTATATGAGTGCGATATCACGTGAACCATATTCAAATAGCAAAGAATTTTTTCAAACGATCATAAACCACAAAAAGAAGAAAGACCTCACTTCATTGGATAATCAACAATAAAAGCACCAACCCAACAACTCAAACCATACTCATAACTCATGCTAACTACCAGCTATAATAAATTCCCATAATCAAACAAAACGTTTGAAATTTCAACATACCTTGGTGCGATTCTGAGGACCCTTCTCATCTTTGGGAGGTAATGGTTCCATGGCAGCCCTCTCAAGTAGCAGTAATACATCATCCACCAATACAAACGTATCCTTCTCCACACGAACAATAGGTGCTGGCATTTCTTCAGCAGCATCCAACAATTTCACCCTGCCTTTCTTGCTCTTATTCTGGCCTTCAAGAGCCTTCAGTCCACTGTACAATGAATCCATTACCAAAGTAGATGTGACTTCTTTCTCAATAAAGAAGTGTTTAACTACAACTTTCAGAATTGAATCTGTCTTCTCCCTAGACATACGGCGTCTAGAATTTTGGTCAATTCCCAACCAGAAAGCACAGAAACTGCAACACCAATGCAAACAGACAGTTGCTATTAGAGAATATATCAAGGAATAAACGCAAACCATATATGTAGCACAGGAACACTTATACATGTTGACAGAGAGTTTAAATCTATACGTTAAAAAGTGCAGCAAATAAACCAAAATAATAAATACATAATTGTAAAAAAACAAGAAAACAATCTAAAAGACAAAGTCCTTTAAAAATTATGTCTTCCAAAAATATTTTACCGAACCCCTAGAGAACCATTTGTAATTTTAAACCAAAAAATTGTTCAACAGTAAATGGCCAAAAGGCTTTAAGTAACTAATACCAACAAGTATACTGAATCTTCCAAATAAGAGACATTCAGAAGGTAATTACACAATACCTCGACCACCTAGCTTTATCTTCTATCAACTTTCCAAGTTTGCTTCTTCTCTCCTCCACAAAACGACGGCAGATTTGCTCTACATTCGTTAGATATACTCTAACAAGTTCTCTCCTATATTGGCAATCAAGGCAACGAAAAGGTCGATCTGCTTTCTCCCTACAAAAGCAGAAGTAATTCAGGTAAATAAGAAAACTCTCATCAAAATGAATATTTCTCAGACAATTGAAACTAAAGATAGGCTAAAGCAAAAGATTTGAGGATTAAATTCATAGATCACCTGATGACTTGAACTTGCGCCTTTATTATAAGAGTGTCAGCATCAATAAACCCATCTAACACTTTAGACAGCTCCATAAATTTTTTCCATCCCCAGTCATGCTCTTTCTTCCAGAACCGATGCAGTGTATCTGAAAAGTTTGCATTGACAATCTTGATCATCTGATATATCAGAAGCACCAAAAAACAAACTAATCAATGATAGACAAACCAGAATATTTTGATTTTTTTGGATCTTTATTCACCACAGCAATCGTAAACTGTGCAAAATGACTCCAACCTGTTTATCACCCAAAAAAAGAAAAAATGATTACACAGAACAAAGGGACCAGTAATTGGTATCAATCCAAGCAACACCAACACATTAAACATATCAAACCTGGAAGTAGTTTGTCATGATTTGCAACACAGAGAAACAATGAGAGATGATTGCAAACATCACAACCTTGGGGATAGATTAAGATGTACCTGCAATTCATGCAAATTGCTAGGTGAAAACAAAATATTATAACAATTCTTTATTTTAAATTACAATTTCCAAGCCACTTGTACATGACTATATACAGATCATAAGTATGCAGCAAGGAAACCAGTACAATTATCATTGTCCATTACCCAAGTTGCATGCTAATTACAGAGAGTAAGGAAGCATTAAGGGAGCATTAAAATATGTAAATTCAGGCTTAAGCACTGGTACAAAAGAAACATTGACATAGAAAAACGTGGAAGTTATCATGTGATTATTATGTAACTTATAAACTGAATGATATGTCAAACGAAATGTAACTGGGCAGATATATAAATTATCAAGAGATAAGTTACTCAACATGGAAGCTATCACCTGATTCTCCCTCTTCACAAGAATTATAACTTTAGATATTAGAATCAAACTCAGATTTGAAATTAATTTCGTAGATTCAAAATTTTGAGTGTGAATTCGCTAAAACTGATGGATGATTACTAAAGTAAACAAGTGTGCAAAAACATATACCTACAAGTTAACATATAGATATTATTACTATTACAACTGCATACACAGTTTACAAAGAACATAGTTTGAAAAATATGTCAAGATAAGGACTCAGCACTATCAAATTATTCTACCAACATGAACAAAGAAATATAAAATAATTTCAAAAAGGAAGTCAGATCTGGAACCGCTTACCATTTGTATCCCCCAACCTCAAATGCATTACTACGAAGTTCTCTCTTGTTAATCTGAGAAAATTTCTCTATCTTCCATGTATATTTTCCATACAAGTCAGATGGCTTAGGCCCTATGAAAGAAATAAAATACTCTTATAACATTAACCACAAGAAAATATTGGGCAAATTATAAAGAAGAATAAGTCCAGCAGGTATTGGTTACATAAGAGGTAACTGTAATTAGTAACCAAGGAATAGTCAAACTTTAAAAACCAGATTTCTACTTAGCCCAAATGTAAATATTCAAACCCAAAGAGATTGTTTAAAGAAGTTAATTATAAAGATGATGTAGAACTTATTCCAATGACTAACTGTTTTTTCAATTCAACATTGGAGATTCAGATTTCTTTTCCATGGTTCAACTAACCATATATATATATACAAACATTCATAATTCAGGTGCTTGTACAGGAAAAACAAGGAATCAATTTTGTTTGAAATAGAAAAAAAGTTGAAGCCACTCAATAGTTTGCTTTTCTTCCCTACTTTATTCTCATAGAATTGAGCAAAGCAATAAACGCACACAGAGGAGAAAACGATGCCAGATCAACTATGGTTATGAACCATAAGCACTCCCCGCAATGCCTTCGCCAGACAGTAACAAAACAAGTTCAACTTTATGTTTTTGGCCCTAGAAACGAATGTCTATTAAAAAAAGTATCATCTTGCACTGAAATAGTAAAATAATGTTTATTCCTGACCATGAATCACTGGAAGATTTATCTTCAACACATAAACCAACCTAATCATCCTGTTTTCTATCAAACCTGACAGGCAGCATATGCAAAAAGCAATCGGACTTATGTGTAGCAAAAGGATCCTCTTTTATTATACCATACAGTATTCATAATAAGTTTTTACTTCAGTACATCCTTCCATCCTAACAGTTTTCACAGTTCTGTGACAACAGGATTGCCCCCAAGCCTGGCACTTTATCGAATCAAAGGAGCTCAAATACATTAATAGCAAATAGTATAATGCAAATATACAAAAGAAAATAACCCATACCACCATCATCATCATCATCAGTGTCCCAGTAGGGAGGTGAAGTAGATGGAGTCCCATTTTCCACCTGCTCAGAAGAACGCCATTCTGCCAATGCTTCCCCAGATTGGCAACGCTGGCCACCTGAAATCCCTTCCATAGACCTTCCCGCTCCAGACTCCTCACCAGCAATCCCGGCCATTTATTACTCCAAAACTCCTTTCCCAACACTCCTTCCCACTCTGCACACTAGATAAGAAGAAATCGCAATCAGTAAAACGCTACTATCAGTTCGTAAACCTCAGTTTAGATGAAAATAACATTATATAACACAAAAGAAATGAACAAAATAAAAAATGAAAAACTCTCTGTTTGGTTGCTCATAGTCGAAGTAAAATAACAAAAACAATGAAATTTTTTATTCAATTTGTCAATGAATTACGGCCTGAGAAAGTAAAGACCCCACTGAATCGATCTTAAAACAACTAATTGGCTAATTTTACATCAGTCGAACACTAGAGATGCATGTTTTAAATCTTTTTTACTCGATTTTATCGGGAACCAAACAAGCCCAACATTTATAATTCACTAAACCAAAAACCCACCTCCAAAATACCACATAGCAATAAACCCTTCCGAAAAAAAAAAAAAACATTAAACCGACCCCAATAAGAAACATCCAGATTAAAAACCGAAATGAATTAATCAAAAACCCTAAAAAAAGGAATAACCATCCCGATGAAAACCCAATTGAACGAGACAGAAGGCCAAACGAAACCCATAGCAATCTACACCTTTAAACAAAGATCGCAAGCAAACAATCCCCAAAAACACGATCAAATTCAAACCCTTAATTGAAAAAATAAAATAAAATAAGATAAACCAGACAGCAAAAAGAAGAACAATTTTCAGAATACAGAATTTGCAACGACATCTCATAGATCGAATGGCCATACAAACCTGGAAAGAAGACCAGAGCTTATTTCTCAATGGCCAACGGAAGCTCTGAGATTCTAGAGAGAGAAAGAACAAAAAAAATGGAAAGAGAGAAAATAGACAGAGAAAGAGAGGCGAAGAAGCAGCACAGCGAAAAAAAGAGAGAGAAAGAGAGAGAGAGAGAGAGCAAAGGCCGAACCCAAAAAAGAAAAATCGTAAAAATTAATTTTTATTTAATTCGTTATATTCCGAAATAAATATTTTCCAATACATATATCTACATATTTCATTTATTGTTATTTTTAATATTTTATAAGGAAAGTTTTGTGACTCTGTTTTGTGTAAAGAGGTGAAGGATATGTGTGTGTTAGAAAAGTGGTGGCTTTGTTTGCTTCTCTTTCTCTTCTCTTTTTTATATTCCCCAAAAAAAAAAAAATTGTAAAAATTTATATAAAAAACACAAAAATTCAATGAAATTGGATAAGAAAGAAAAATAAAATAAAATAAAATAAAAAAATGTTGGCTTTATATGGAGGTCGGTGACAAAACGTGGGGGAGAGAGCAGCAGAAGAAGCTAAAGAGTGGTTCCATGGGCTTGACTCATTTCGGTGCCAAACAGGGTATTAGCTCGGTCTAGATTCGCCTTGCACTCTGTGGACCCCACTTTCCTTTTTTTTTCTTTTTTTATTACTATTATTTTTTTTTTATTTTGCCTTGTTGTGTAATTAGGGTTTGTGAATTGTCATGGGTTGGATCTGAAATAATTTGGTAGTTTGGGTCAGCCTCTTTAACATTAAATGGGCTCGAATAAAATTTTTTAATATGGGCTTTTTGGATTCATTGGCAAGCCCAATTTTTTACCCAAAGGTGAGAGAGAATTGAATATTATAGAAACAGTTTCGAAAAAGTTAAAAAACACTTTTTATTTGTTTTTTAAAATCAAATAAAATTTCAAGCGCTCGACTGAAAAAAGAAAAAAGAAAAAAAATGAATTCGGTGGTTTTGCTTTAAAACAAAGCCTTGTACAGTTTGCAGATGGTGAGAGAGAATTGAATTTTTAAAAACAGTTTCCGAAAAGTTATTTTTGAAAAACACTTTTTTTTTTTTTTTTTTAAATCAGAAATAAAATTTTAAGCGCTTGACTGAAAAAAAAAAAAAAAACAAAAAAAAAAAACAAAACAAAACAGTGAATTCGGTGGTTTTGATTTAAAACAAAGTCCTGTACAGTTTGTGGTTGGCGTTCCAAAAAAAAAAAAAAAGAAAAAAAGTGTTTTGGGGAAAGAGAAGAAGTCGTAAAAATTGGAGGGAGATGATCTATCTATCAAAGTGCTAAATCGCTGTTCTCAAGCTGCGTCAATGAATTTGGTAAGGTTACGAATTTTTTTTTTTTGGGCACTTGAAAATGTTTCTGTTTTCTTGAAATATGAGGAAAATTTCATGTATTCAAATTTTGTTGACAGAATTTTGAGTTACGCGAAATTGTAGATGATTTTTTTGTTTTTTCGAGTGAGAAACTAATTTTTTTTTTTTTTAAATTTTGCAAAATGCAGAGAATTTAAATTATTGCTTCGGAATGTAGAAGAGCGATGTAACTATGAGGTTTAGGCCAGTTTTCGTTGAGAGGTGGAGGGAATAGGGTTATTAAATTGGGTATTAGAAACTAAGAGGTTTTGTTTAAAACCCTGAGATTTTTATTTTTTTATCTTTGTTAATTTTTGTTTCAAAGTTCTGGAAACACTTTAAAATAGGTTAATGGGGATATTTTTATATCTACTTTTACTAGGATTTGAAAGGTGTTGGACTTTTTCAGCCGGAGGGACTTCTAGGCTCATATATATACTGGACTCTGAATAGGGGATGTGTAGCTATGGAGGGTTTTCTAGGGTTCATCCAGAGGTAAAGGAGGGAAGGAAATGGAGAATTGTTTGAAAGCTTAACAGTTTTCTTTTTAACACTGATATTAAATTGGGGGAAGTAGGGTTATCAAATTGGGTATTACAAACCTCAACAAGAAATTCTCACGAGAGAAGGTCCTTAGCAGATTCAAAGCACTGGAGGTTAGGCATTTTGGAGCAAGGATAGATATATATATATATATATATATAATCTTTTTTTTTAAGATTAGGTTTGTGAATTTTCTTTAATCTTTTCTTGTAAACTTTTTCTCATCTGTGGATGGAAGCTGGATTTAACCTTTTGTCTATCGTTTGTATGAGGTTTGCATAATTGATCTTGGGATCATATGCTCTGTTTTGCATATTCAAATGAATGGATTGGTTAGAGGTCATTGAGGTTTGGGCATCCTTACTATCTGCAATGTAATAGAGCATATATTAGTTCAAATTTCTTCACTCTCCCTGTATGGACACTTATTGTTGAATTCTTGGTAGTAATTTGCATGTTCAAGTTCGATAAATGATTATGTTTAGAGGTTGGTGTTTCTTGTTATTGATGTTCTTCTTTTTCACTGATGACTAATGAGAACTTCCTACCTTTGTAAAGGGGAACAGATGATGCTTTCAAGGAATTTTAGCAAATATTTGATGCATAATGCATTTGACATGTCGTAGCATATTGTGAACTATTTTATACTTTAATAACTGTATCTTCTTTTGCTCTAAGAAGATTCTTTTAAAATTGGCAATGTGTATGGTGCAGCTGTATACTTTTTGATGGATGATCATGGGCTTGCATAACTTGCCATTTGAAGTTGGCGATGAGGTAGAATCAAGATCGTTCATTCAAGGTTTTCGTGGTGCATGGTTCAGGTGCAAGGTAAGAGCACTATTTGCTTGAACTCTGTTTTTGTTTATTGTTGAATTTAGAGAACATTACAAGAGAAAGATTTCATGATTTTAAGAATGCTTTTACCTTGCTTTTACGTTGCTTTAGATACATGACATTGGCTGGAGATTAAATCAGCTGGCACATAAGTTGGAGTATGCTGACTTTCCAGATGAAAGTAAGTATAATATGCTGTAGCTGCTACTAGGCCTAACAGAGTTCCACACAATCCATCTGTTCAGTGTTATTTCCATTAACTTGATAACATAGCTGGGTTGAGCAAAATAAGAATATATATATATATATATATATATATGTATATGCATAATTTGGGCCAACTTCAATTTTATGGCATTATGCATTCTGAACAATTAGATGTATGGATAATATGCATGTGATTGACTCTATCCTGTTTGTATGATAGATCAGCATATTCTTTTGTTTTTATGCTTGATGGATAATGAAGTATGTTCTTATACTGCTATCAAAGAAGAAAGAAGATCTTTTTTATCTTATGCATGTTACAGAGTTTTGCGTGAATAGTACTACATTAGTTTTCTTTAGGTTCTATAATTAAATATTAGTTGTTGGTGTTATATACACTTCATTGGTTTTTAAAGATGCGATGCGAAAAAATATTAGAAAATCTTTTGAGTCTATCTCATTGAAATGTATTTTCCACCTGTGTGAAAGAAAATCAGCTTGTAGTCTAGCAGAATAGTGATTTAGGGTTTTGTTGTTATATAGAAGTACTTATGCTTGTGGTTAGCTTTCGGTCTATGTCCCTGAATCTTCTCATGGGTTTTTGGGGTGTTTTTTTTTTTTTTTTTTTTCCCAAAGAAAAAACCTGGATAAAATTATATCAGAGGCCCCCAGGTATTAGTTCAAGGTCAAGGAAGACAAAGCTGCCACTGATGGTGCGCCCCTCCTTTCCTACTATCTGCCACAAAAGTGAAATGCCTGACATTAATACAATCAAAGAAGTGGTAGTTATCATTGCTGATAGTTGGAAGGTGGGAGATTTAGTAGATTGGTGGTTTGATTCTTGCTATTGGTCAGGAAAAATAATTGAAATATTGGGGGATGAGAAGGTTAAGGTATTATTTATTTGCTTTTTTATGTTAATTATTTAGCTGTTTTGAATGATTATTTATCTTTGCTTTTTGTATATTCTGTTGTGGTTCTATTATGGTTCCTTTAGATTCTTTGCTGTTTTGTCATTTTGACCATTAAGAACTCAATTGTTTTCTACCTTACCAATTACTCCTTTTTCTTGTTAAACTACTTTACATACCATCCATGTATGATTTTGCTTAGACCTTTCCTCTTCCTTGGAATCATATTATATCATCACTGAAAAACAAATTGAATAAATTGTATTATCACTTTAACAAAGTTTTCTGGCCTTTTTTTCAAATATTTGTTTCTAATAAATTATAAATATTGGATGTATTATATTTTCATCAAAAGGCTGAAGGAGAATTTTTGGATATTAACGATCAAAATTTATTGCAATTTAATATAACGATTATATTATTACCATATAATAAAAGAGTTACATTGCTTAATTGTGCTCTTATGTTTGTAGATAGAGTTGCTACCTCCTCCTGCTGGTGAAGGATCAACGTATGATGTTTTCTGCAAGGACCTGCGCCCATCCTTGGATTGGTCTCCTGAATATGGTTGGACAGTTCCTACTCCTATGGTACCTTTCGTGGTCACCTTCTTTAAATGCTGCATCAATCCATGTTTTTTTCTCCTTTTCTATTGTAGGAATTTTCTACTTAAACCTTGGTACAGAAATTTCTAGAAGTCTGGTAATTCCCTATTATTGCAGTTTTTTGTAGATTCTAGATTTATTTTCTAAACGTTTTACGCATAAAACGACTGTATAAATGCACATTTATATTATGCCCCTTGTTCTTTTTCCTCATAGGTTTAATTGTTTATATTAATGCAGTTCATAATGTATGATCTTTTTCCCCTGAACTTTTTTGGTTCTCACTTCTAATTTATGGAGGAATTTCGATAATGTTTGCGTTGGATATATCATTTTTCAAGGGAAGTACGTACTAAAGCAAAGCTGGGCTTTGCTTAAATATAGACTGTGATACTTTTTTATTATTTCTTGTCATCTTTAGCTGTTTCTACAGTATTTTAGGTTTTATGTATTTCATATCAGTTATGGATATTTCTTTTTCCTGTAACTGATTTTCTTTCAATGCCTTGGTGGTTGCAGGAGAGTGATAATGGTCATTCTTGTGCTCAGATAATTAAGCCTGTCAATCAAGGTGAGGTAGCTGCAAGCCTACAAGGACACTTGCTCTTGGTTTATACCAAATATATGTGTGCCTGGCTGAACTTGTGTAGGATAACCATTTTGACCTTGTGGTCTTGGCAGTAGGTTTGCTCCATTTGAATGACAGAAAATCTAGAGCCAGTAGATATTATATGCATTGCCTTTTTGTACATCTTGGTCATTTGCACATGAAGCTTGAATGCTAAATGTTCTTGTTGTTCTTTTATGTGTTGTATCAGATGGTTTATTTTATTATATGTTTGTTGGGATATAAGACATTTTATTCACTTGTAGTAGTTGGACCTTATAGGCAATGAGGGTTCATATTATAGGATTATATCTTGATACCATTGTTCAACTTTGATTAATTGTAAAGCTGGTAATTCTGATAAGTTAAATTTGTCTTTAACAAGTTCTAGAGCATGAGTAGTGGGTTGAGTTCCCTAGTCTGTATTTTCTTTGTTATCGCGCCTTTTGTTTTCTTATGAACTGTTCTGAGGAATTGATCTAATTTGGATTAACTCTTATAGTTGCAGTTGTTACTCCAAGCATGGCTTTGGCCACTATGCATGAAGGTGAAAGAAATGGTGTTCAGCCTACAGCTCAAGCATCACAATATCCTTATAGACAGGGAGCACAACCTTTAGGTGCTATGGCAGCTGTGGAAATGCAGACACCAGGGCCGAATATGGAATCTAGCATGGCCGATGATAGTGGCATTGGGAAAACCAGTTGCTCTGATAGTGGTTCAAGTTCACATTTTATAGATTCATGGACTGAAATAAGTGGAACTACAGATGGCCAAGACAGATTAGATAATGATGGGTCCTTAGAGAAGAAGAGAGTTGATGAAAACATGTCTCTAAATTTAATGTGCACTGATACTATAGAAGTTGCAATTTTGGACTTGGAGGAACTTCTAAGCCGGGTTAAGTGGATAAAGAGTCTTTTGGGGATTGGAGTGCCTTTATCAAATTCTAGGAGACCTCCGTGGAAATTCCTGGAACACCGTGCCTCATCTACACCAAAATGAGCTTTTTCATAATCAGTAAGTTTACACAATGATTTTACTTTTGATTTGTTACCATTTGTGTGGTGTCTAAATGTTTTGTGGTGATATGTATTTGTTTCTCTCAGTTGTTTAAACACTTTTTTAAATAAGAAATAAGGTGGAATAGCATAATGGAGCACATAATTCAGGATGTTACATTTATTATAACTTTTGTTACTAAACATTGCTTCTAATAAGCATATCCATACTGTTGTGTATGTATTTTGCATGAGTTGATGCTTAAGATTTTCTGTTTGGTAAATTTTATTTTTGCAAGTACAAGATAGCATAGTGGGACTGTGAGAGTAGAGTTGCAGGTGTAGATGTGGACTACTGCCTTGATATCGTTGATATATTGAAATGAGATACTTGGATAACTAAGGAGCTCCTAAAGCTTCTACATTTTGCAGTTCAGTTTGTAGTAAAATGTAATTTGTGCTTTTGTCCAATTATATACATAGATAGGAACTATTAACAGTGTTAACAGTTTGTAATTCAGGTTTGATGCCGAAGGATAGAATTTGATTTATGACAAGCAAGGAGCATCTCATCTCTGCTTATTCTTTGATTCTTTATCAAACACCAGTTGGATGGACCAAGTACATAGAATGGGTAAGATTTTCATTTTCTCATTTTGTTGTTTATTTCTATCGCTTCCTTTTGCCTTCTGGTTGGGGATTGATGGATGCTTGTTATTGTGGCAGGAGAGTAATCAAGGAGCAGACTGTTGATTTTGATTAAAGAAGGATTCTTTTCAAACTTGAAACCTAATTTTAAAAGCCAACGAAGGAATTTCTTCACTATAATGTAATTTCTGCTGGCAATTGGGTAATTCTAATCGAATCTTGAGCTTTTTTGTTTTGGGACATCGTTCCATTGTGCTGACTTAAGCTCACATTTGAAAGTTTTGCAAGGTAAAATTGTTTGCGAAACTGGTTTTGTTTTCTTATTATATATATATATATATATACTGTTTTGGGACTCAAAAACCTCGTTACATTGTGCTGACTTAAGCTCATATTTGAAAGTTTTGCTAGATAAAATTGTTTTGAGAAACTGGTTTTGTTTTCTTATTATATATAGACAGATAATATATACATATAAGGATTGGTGGTGATAACCAAAAACGTCATATGAAAAAAGAAATTATATTTATATAAATGAAAATATATTTTAATACCATTGTCTTAAATCTAGTGCTAATAACGAGTGTCAATTAACAAATTGTAATGATGATTAATATAAATTCATCCTAGATTTCCATCAAATTAAAATAGATAACTGGAAATGGATCAATTATAAAACAACATTCTTTTAATTTGAAAGCATAGACCTATTTCTATACTTAAAAATTTTAAAAAAATAAAAATAAAAATAAAAAAAGTTAATGTTTAAAAGCTTTCGTTTTGACAAATGACAATAATAAATAAATAGACAGCCTATGGTAGTGCCTTAAGCTTAGTTGGGTATTGGTCTGATAAAATCAACTTTGGGTATGTTGTATAAAGAATCAGCAAGAAGAAGAATCGGTAAAATAATATTAAGTCCATTAAATTTCTACCAACCATGGATTATAATCTTATCGAATAAAAAAATGCTTCAATTTAGTGGATTCTTTAATTTTACATACAGTTGGAGCTGAATAGTCTCTCACTTGTCTCCTTCGAAAACGCCCAGCACCACAACACACTCTCCCTCTCTCTACGCTCACGTACCCCGAATTCGAAACCAAAACTCTCTCTCTCTCTCTCTCTCTCCCGAATCAGAAAGAACCCCAAAACCATAACCTTACAACTCCGGCAGTGAATCAAGAATCAAAAGTGAATCAAGAAGGATAACGATGCACTGATCTACTCAAGATTTTCAAGCTCGAAACGATCCGAACTTGAACAGAAAACGGCATCGTCATCCACTTGTTCCACATCGCACAGAAAATCTCTCAGTGTAAATTTGCAGTTATTCAATTGGATTTGACGATAATGCCTCATAAACTCTTCTCTGGCTGCTTTTTCCACTCGCTGCGTTTTTTCAGACATTTGGACTTCATCACCTTCTTCCATCTTCCTCTTCGGTGACCATCTGACTTTCCATGAGTCGACATCTTTTTGTTCTTGTTCTTCTGGTTCGTATAAACGTTTTTGACCGCATGAGCGACCATTTTCATCCACAATAACACTTACAGGGTGGAAACGAACCGTCTTTTTAATCCCTTCATTACCAAGTTTTTCACTCCTACAAGAAGGTGAAGAGTTTTTTCTTAAACATGATCTGGGATATGAAAAGGCCGAAGGACAAGTTGAAAGTGATTGAACAGCAGGGATGGAAGAGGAGCTCTTGGATTTCTTCGCGGTGAAAAGAGAATTAAGGAAATTAACTGGCTGTTTCACCTTGCTGCAAATCTTCAAAGCCCCTGATTTCAAAATTTGGTCAACCTTAGTCCGAGTGTGTGTGCTGTTCTTCTCTGTTTCGGTTGTGGATCGAACAGGCTTTGGCGGCTTCGGCATCAGCGATGCGAAACACGAGGTGTAACAATGCACAGATTCTGAAGACATAATGTCATGATCATTATTATGATCATGGACTAATTTATTACCATCGTAACACTGTCTTCTTCGTTGAGCGCTGACTGCTTTATCTCCAACCTTCTTATACTCCATTACACAAGCTCGGGCAAGAATACTGATATCTTCATTTTCCATAGCTCTATTAGTTTGATTCTTGAGCTTCAAGCGATCTCCACCAACTCCACCACATGAATGTTTGTCGGCCTCGTCGATTATTGACCGCTCTATTTGCTCGAGAATAGTCGAAGAGAATGATGGGTATGATCTCTCTTGTGTTTTCTCTCGTCTGTACATTTTCGGTAAACAGAATGAATAGCAGATGACACAGAAACAAAATGGTAACAATGAGAGGGACATATAACACACGTAAATTATGAAGGATTAGAGGTTGTTATGCTTTTCTCTCTTCTTCTTCTTTGAGACTTTATAAAGGGCAAACATCCTCTCCATCTCCCTTGATTAGTGCTATATTTTCTCCTATGATATGGCATCCCAAAATTTAATGGTTAATTGATTGAATTACGTTTAAGGAAATTAAAAACAGTCACAAAATATAATCAAATAAAATCGTAGAAAAGAAATTAGCGCGAATCAATAAAATTGTTTCCAAATATATTGTATATTATTTTTTTATTTATTTTGTGATTTTTTTTCTTAAAAGTAATCATTTAGCGATTCAATTTTGGATATCCATATTTTATTAATTTATTTTAATTCTAAAATCATAGAAAAAAATTAGCATGCGTCACTAAAATTGTTTCCAAGTTAATGGTGGAGACATTGACCATATTATAGATTATTTGATTTTGATTTATTTTCTGATTGTTTTTTTCCTAAAAATAATCCGTTATTCATTCAATTTTGGATATCCATATGTTAGAAATTTATTTTTATTTTTAATATCATATAAAAAAATCTACTCAAATCAGTGACTAGTAAATTATTTCCAAGTTAACATTGGATATGACATTGACGCAATTTAATTTAAAAAAAAAAATTATTTTTGGTAATGTGAAATTCCAAAATATTATATTTTTCTATATTTGGTGCATTTTCAAATTAAAAGGCTTAAAATTATTGTTTCCATATTATAAACTAGATAAGTTTTAATATATCTTTGGCATATTTATTAAAAAAATTAAATTTAAATAGTTCGTTATATAGTAAAAAAATTAATAAATATAAAAGTTTACTTTTAATATTAATTTTGACCATATTTATTTTTTTAAAAAAATATATATAAAAGGCTATTTGAATCCAATTCAATATTCTTACCAAAATATAAACAGGAATAATTAAATTTTTTTTCTTTGTTTTATCCCCATAAATAGGAATAATTGACCCCAAGCTCTCTTCCTCGCTGGCTTTTGTTCAATTCCCTCAGAGATTCCACAATATTGCCACCAATGATATATATGATTGTCAATACAGATCAACATATACGGTATGTAATCAAGTAATTAAGCTTAAATTTGCATAAATATGTCTACAATCATATAATAAAGGCAAAAAGGGTATTCTTATTTTGGCTCTGTATTAGGTAATATGGCAAGGTATGGATGGGCTAGATGGACCAGTGTTGTCATGTACTGGCTTTTATATTAAAAGGGTCTGTTTCTATGGTGATTATGTTCAGGAAGGTATAAAGTAATCCAACATTGAATGGATCAATTTGCTGAGAACAAAACCGTTTTGTTTTGAATTACCATGCACAAAAAAATGAACTTATGTGTTCTGAATTAGCAGGGACTGACCTAATGGAACTCAAAAGTTATTTTGGCCCATCCAATGAGTTTATCAAATCTATTCTCCACTACAACAAGCCTAATTTAATCAATAATAGAGAATCTACCAATTCATTGATAAAGGAGGCCAAATTCTTAGCTTCTTCCTCCTATGCAGATCAAACAAAATGGGGTAAAGAGGTAAGAGTGAAATCGATGGACAATTCATTTTCCTTGTTTGTTCTTTCATTGATTATAAATACATAGCATTTATAAATTTTCCTTGTTTCTTCTTTTTTTCTTTTTTTCTTTTTTTTTGGGTGGAAACATAAGCCCGGCCTTGTCATTTCTAGTAGTTTATGCGACGTCGAAGTAAAAGGGTGGCAAGCCGATAAATAATCTAAACTAGATAAGTTTTAATATATCTTTGGCATATTTATAAAAAATAAAATAAAATTTAAATAGTTCATTATATAGTAAAAGAGAAAAAAAAAAAATATATATATATATATATATATATATATAAGTTTACTTTTAATATTAATTTTGACCATATTTATTTTTTTCAAAAATATTTATAAAAGGATATTTGAATCCAATTCAATATTCTTACCACAATATAAATAGGAATATCTAAATTTTTTTTCTTTGTTTTATCCCCATAAATAACTATTTTCGTTTTAATATAAATTTGCCATAAGAAGACGATTCACTACTCTTTTGTTTGATATATTTCAATTTTAAAATTACTTATTCCATAAAAAAACATATTTTCCTAATTTAAGGAATAGTTATTCATTTTAAAGTTTAGAATTCGTATTCTTTCCTTTCAATGATAAAATGCTTGCCATATTTAAAATATAGTTTAATTTAGATGGGTTATCATATACTGAAAGTAATAAATAATTAATTTTTACATAATTTTGATATTTTTGAAAAGAAAAAATTCAATATAGTAACCAATCAAGTCAATAGAAAAAATTATTCCTTTTTCCTTGTTTAATTTTTAAAAATAATTATTTTTATCCCAAATAACCATACCATACACTAAATATGACTTAAGTTTTTTTAACAGACGGAATAAAGGTTATTCTTTTATTTATATATAGAGAAAATAATGAGAAGAAGAAAAGATAGAATAATTGTTATGAACGGAATAGGTGTTCAGGATGATCATAGGCTTAAAATTATTCCAATTGATATGGTATGTGTGTGTGTGTGTGTGTGTGTGTGTGTTTGTGTGTGTGATATTGCAAATGAATATTTTGAGTAACCACATATGGTAATACTGCCAAAAAAGAATACAATTAGTCTTTTCTTTCATTTTATTTTTTATTTTTTTGGGGGCCATAGAAAGCTTGTTTCTTTTAATCATATAGATGAGGCATAAATTATTTCGTCTCTCATATTTTTATGTATGTACAGGTTATATGAGGATATACATATATACATATACACAATATAAGATCAATTAATTTCATAATTAGGTATTCCATTTTAATAATAGGAATAAAAATCTAAACTAATATTGGCATGCAAACTATAAACAATTATTTTTACTTTTTAAAGTACTGAAATTAAATTGTGATACAGTTTATGTATTGAAATAAAAAGTATCCAAATTTTTCTTTGTAATATATCCAAAAAAAAAAAAAAAAAAAAGACTATAAATATTTGGGAAGACTGCATATTCAGGTCGTTAACAGAAACAATAACCAATAGATTTATCATTTCACAGTTAGAGCGAACTGCAAAGTTTTCTCCCTTCAGAGGTCATTGCAAACTCATATATTTACCTGTTTGTGAGTTGTTCAATCGGAAATTGTGCAACTGTTCACCAACTTTCCCTCCCTAATTTTGTCTTTTAATTTGAAGAAGGCAAAGTATATGTACATGGAAAGAGATAGAAGCATTAATTGAAATATATGCAGATATTTTAATTTATTAGGAATAATAGCTGCCCAACACTGGGCAGTTCCAACTTTCTGTTGCTGTGCTGCTGCGAGTAGCAAGTCACACCCAACTAGCTTTGAGTTGGGCTTTAGCTTCCTCTCTGATAAATCAAAGTTATTGAATAATTTACAGCAAAAGCATACAAATAAAACAAAAAAATTATTAAAAAAAAAAAGGAAAACAAAAAGATAACATAATTTAATTATGGGATGCATTTGATTTTTCTTAACAAATTGATCCAATTGATTTCACATAGTAATTTCATGTGAAATATTGTTTTTGTTGTGTTTCTTTTTTTTTTTTTGGGGGGGGACAAGTCGATTGTTTTACTTTGTGGAGTTTATTTCTTGTCAAACATATAAGTTTTATTTTTATTTTGCTATAAGCTTTCTTCCTTATCGATTACTCTCTGTAGCACACCTAATTTGAACGGACATTGATCATCTCCATTGAAATTTTTTAAATAAAAGGGAATTCTAGTAACATATTTTTTTTTCTTTTTATCAATTTTGTGGAAATGCCTTTTTATATTTTTGGAGGTTACATAAATACCCTTCACATTTAAATTTTGTTGCAATATCAAAATTTTTATTCATATATTTTCTTGAATTGTCATACGTATATGTAAAATACAATTAATTAATTTGCAATTGAGGGATTGTTTTCATAATTTTAAAAAATACAAAAACAAATATGCCAACAATAATAGCAAGCATTGTCTGTTTTCTTTTTTGGGTCCCAAACGCAGAAAGATATGTCAAATCTGCTTGACTTTTCCAAAGTTTTACATTGATTTTCTTTACTTACGCACCTAGAAAAATCAATTCAAAAGTCCCGAGCTTTTCCTTGATGTCCCTCCAAATAAAAATGAATATTAAAAGTTAAATATAGTAAATATTGCAATCTCATACAAGAAATATTATATGTGGAACTATACCGTGCTTATTCTGTAAATAATAAAATAATTAATTATAAATATTATTAAAAGATAATTATCATGAAAATCTATTACATAAATAATTAATTTCGAAATATATTGTATATTATTTTTTATTTATGTTGTAATTTTTTTTTTCCTAAAAGTATTCGTTTAGCCATTCAATTTTGAGTATCCATATTTTATTAATTTATTTTGATTCTAAAATCATAGAAAAGAAATTCGCACGCATTAATAAAATTGTTTCCAAGATAACGGTGGAGACATTGGCCATATTATATATTTTTTTGATTTTGATTTATTTTGTGATTGTTTTTTCCTTAAAAATAATTCTTAGGTCCTTTAATTTCGGGTAACCATATTTTATTAATTTATTTTTAATTTTAAAATTATATAAAAAAATCTACTCAAATCGGTGACTAATAAATTATTTCCAAATTAACATTAGAGACGACATTGGCGCAATTTAATTAATCTAAATTGACATCCTTCGTTTTAAGAAAAATGAAAGGGACCCTTATCCCTCACGTGCATGCTGGTTTAATCCCCAACTGTATGTGCCAAATTTAGTTAATTAATAAATTAGATGAATTATTGAGTGTAAACTATATTATTGTTGTTTTTATTGCCCTATTTTTAATTAGTTATCGGGCCGTCCAGTACATAAGGCCTTTCTAACAAAATACCCTCGGAGATGCTTGCTCTGCTAGTGGAGATCATCCACCTGTTGTTGAGGTTCTGTTTTTTTGACTTACCTTGCAAAGTACCATATCTCTGAAAGAATACTTATTAAAAACTAAAAATTCATTAGTTTGAGACTCAAAATATATTTTTTTTGCTTTTGCTTTGTGGAATTTTTTAATTTTATTTATAATGAACAATTTTGCAGGTTATTGAAGGAAATCCCCATGATAGTGAGGCTCAAGTACTAGAGCAACCAATTTTGCCTCTTCTTGTTTATGTATCTAGGGAGAAAAGGGCTTCCCAACCCCACCATTTCAAGGCCGGAGCTCTAAATGCTCTTGTATGATAACACTTTCTCTCTGTTTTCATCCATACATTAATTTTCTTCTTCTTTTTTTTTTTTTTGTTATTTTTTTTTTTTTTTTGTTTTTTTGGCTAAGAATACGTATGTTCTGTATTGATGTTATATAGCTTTGACCCCAAGCTCTCTTCCTCGCTGGCTTTTGTTCAATTCCCTCAGAGATTCCACAATATTGCCACCAATGATATATATGATTGTCAATACAGATCAACATATACGGTATGTAATCAAGTAACTAAGCTTAGATTTGCATAAATAGGTCTACAATCATACATAAAGGCAAAAAGGGTATTCATATTTTTGCTCTTTTTTAGGTAACATGGCAAGGTATTGATGGGCTAGATGGACCAGTGTTGTCTGGTACTGGCTTTTATATTAAAAGGGTCTGTTTCTATGGTGATTATGTTCATGAAGGTATAAAGTAATCCAACATTGAATGGATCAATTTGCTGAGAACAAAACCGTTTTGTTTTGAGTTACCATGCACAAAAAAAATGAACTTATGTGTTCTGAATTAGCAGGGACTGACCTAATGGAACTCAAAAGTTATTTTGGCCCATCGAATGAGTTTATCAAATCTATTCTCCACTACAGCAAGCCTAATTTAATCAATAACAGAGAATCTACCAATTCATTGATAAAGGAGGCCAAATTCTTAGCTTCTTCCACCTATGCAGATCAAACAAAATGGGGTAAAGAGGTAAGAGTGAAATCGATGGACAATTCATTTTCCTTGTTAGTTCTTTCATTGATTATAAATACATAACATTATAAATTTTCGTTTATTTTTTGGCAAACCAGGTGGGTTTTCTGTATTATGTGTTGGAGACAGAGGACTAAAGGAGAAACCAAGAAAATTGATTTTTATTAATATAAAACAATTGGTACACTCTCACGTATAAAGAGAGCAACACACTCACTCACACAAATGAGCAACACACACTAACACACTCACACTCACTTGATTTTTGACTTACACTAGGACACAAAACACCTTTTCACACTCTTCTCACTCAAAGGACACACACTCACACTCACACATAAGCACTCTCTCTTTTTTCTATTGCTTTTGGACATGACACCTAACTCATACATCATCACCTATTTATAGAAGAGAAAGTAGGTTGTAGATACTTCTAGAAATATTTAATTATAGATATTTTTCTCACCACTTCCAAGGCACTAGTTGTTCTCCATTTTTAAAGAGAAAACAAGATAACTCTAGATTCTTCTAGGGAGCTAAGTCGGAAGAGAAAACAAGATAACTCTAGATTCTTCTAGGGAGCTAAGTCGGCATTGATATTTATCAATACTCCCCCTCAATGTCGACTCTCTTGATTGATTCTCTATTTACCATGTTGAGCATTTCTCTTAACTTTGTAAGCTTGGTAATATTGAGTGCTTTAGTGAATAAGTCTGCCGCTTGATCTTCTGTTTTAACGTGTTGCATTTTAATTTCTTCTAGCAGTACTTTTTCTCTGATAAAATGATAATGTATCTCCACATGTTTTGTCCTTGCATGAAACACCGGATTCTCCGCCAATTGTATTGCTGATTGGTTATCACAATGGAGAGAAACTGCATAGTCAACTTGTTGATGTAAATCTTTAAGTAGTTGTCTTAACCACATACCTTCTTGGCCTGCCATAGCAGCTGCTCTATATTCTGCTTCTGTAGTTGACAGAGACACAGTTGGTTGTCTTTTACTGCACCAAGATATTGCTCCTGAACCAAGGCTGAATATATATCCAGTAGTCGATCGTCGTGTATCATGATCTCCAGCATAGTCAGCATCACAGTAACCAACCAACTTGCATTCCTCTCCTCTTTTATATAGAAGCCCCAAGTTTATAGTGCCTTTAACGTACCTTAATATTCGTCGGACTGCTTCCAAGTGAGGTTTCTTTGGACTTTGCATATACCGACTTACAACTCCAACTGCAAATGAAATATCTGGCCGCGTCAGTGTTAAATAGATAAGACTTCCTACCAATTGTTGGTACATAGTAGCATCCTCCAAGTCTTTTCCTTCATATGCAGATAGCTTAGCATTCACCTCCATTGGAGTTGATATTGGCTTGCAGTCCAACATTCCAAATTTTTGTAGTAGATTCTTTGCATACTTTTGTTGACCAAGAAATAAACCTTTCTCTGTTCGGTCAACTTCGAGTCCAAGGAAGTGCTTGAGCTCCCCAAGTTCCTTCATCTGGAAGCGAACTGATAAATTTCCCTTTGTTTGAGAGATTTCATCTTCATGATCTCCTGTGATAATTAAATCATCCACATATACTAGCACTACTGCTAGTTTTGTTCCTTCAGTCTTCACAAATAAACTAGAATCTGCAGAAGATACTATATATCCACTTTGAAGAAGGAACTCTACAATCTTACCGTACCATGCCCGCGGAGCTTGTTTTAGACCATAAAGTGCCTTCCTTAGCTTGCACACGTACTCTGGATTAGTTTTGCTTTCAAAACCCTTTGGCTGTATCATATAAATTTCTCTGTCTAGATCTCCATTCAAGAAGGCATTCTTCACATCCATCTGCCACAGCTTCCAGTCTTTACTTGCTGCAAGTGCTAGTAGAACACGTACAGTAGTGATCTTTGCTACTGGACTGAACGTCTCATCATAGTCTAGTCCATATTGCTGTGAGAATCCTCGTGCGACTAAACGAGCTTTATATCTTTCAATTGATCCATCATGATGAGTTTTTATCTTGTAAACCCATTTACAGGATATGGGTTTTACAATTTTAGGTTTAGGCACCAAATCCCAAGTTTGATTTTGATTTAATGCAGAAATTTCTTCTTCCATAGCCTTTCTCCATTCATGATATTTAGATGCTTCTTCATATGATGTAGGTTCTTTTATATCCTCCATTTCTGTTATTACTATATTAGCGTACCTGGGATTTGGTCTTCGTTGTCTGCTAGATCTTCTTGGTTGTGGAGTTGTCTCTTCGTCATTTTGTTGAAGATTCGACCCGATGTTCTCTGGTATTCCTTGATGTACACCAGACCGCCAAGGACTTTGAGATGATATCGTAGGCTCGTCTGCTACAGTCGGCTCGTCTTCTCCTTCATTTGTTGGCTGGCATGCTTCATATTTTTGCTCCCCCATATTTTGTTGCAGCTTGACCTCAATCTCCTTTGAATTTGGCAACTCTGTATTTTGAGGTGCCCACCAAGAAGATTCTTCATCGAACACCACATTTCGTGAGGTATAACATCGTCCAGTATTAGGGTCACAACATCTCCACCCTTTTCTTTGGCTATCATATCCGACAAAAATGCATCTTATTGCCTTCTTATCAAACTTCATGCGTAAGTGAGAAGGCACAAACACATAGCAAACACAGCCAAAGATTCGAAAGTGGCTTACTGTGGGTTTTATGTTCCACAGTTTTTCAAAGGGTGAGAGGAATTCTAACTTTGCTTGAGGGAGCCTATTAATCACATGAGCTGCTGTATTCATGCACTCAGCCCAAAATCTTCCTGGAACATTTTTTGCATGTAGCATGCTCCGACATGTTTCTGCAAGATGTCGGTTCTTTCTTTCCGCAATACCATTTTGTTGCGGAGTATTTGGACACGTCAATTGATGTCGTATTTTGTATTCTCTTAAATATTGTATAAATTCTCTTGAGGTATATTCTCCCCCATTATCTGTGCGTAGGCATTGTATCCTTTTGCCTAATTCTTTTTCTACCTTTTCCTTAAATTGCTTAAATTTTGAAAAGGTCTCAGATTTTTCTTTCATAAAGAAAACCCAGACGTACCTTGAAAAATCGTCAATGAATGTCACCATATAATGCATGCCTCCAACTGATGACTGCTTGATACGCCCGAAGACATCAGAGTGAATGAGTTGCAGAGGCTCTTTTGCTTGGAACTTTGAATCTTCAAATGGTAGTTGATGTGCTTTGCCGTATTGACACCCTGCACAGATTGTGTCGACACCGACATCGAGTTGGGGAAGACCCTTGAGCATTGACTTTTTCATCATCACTTTCAACTTTTTGTAGCTGACATGTCCTAACCGTGCGTGCCAAAGGTCTGATGTCTCATTCCTTCTTGTCTTGTTTACGTAGGCAAACTCTGCTGACATCACATAGATAGATTCCAATCGCCGCCCCTTCATTGTTGGTGTACCAGAGATTTTAAGGTCTCGATACACCTTAACATCCTCAGGTCCAAACAATACATAATTTCCTGAAGATGTTAGTTGAGCTACTGACAGCAAATTCTTCTTCATTCCTGGCACATGATAGACATCTTGCAGTTGAACTTGATGGCAACTAAAACGAGGCATGATTGCTGCCTTACCAACGTGAGCTATCGGCAATCTTGAGTCATTTGCCGTCACCACCATACGCCCTCCTTTATACTCTGTCATGCTTTTCAGCTTCTCTTTATCTCCCGTCATATGATTTGAACTTCCAGAGTCTATAATCCAATCATTTTTATAATCAATACGTCTAGGGATAACCACTGCGAGTGCCGTTTCCCTTTCTTGCATTGAACTTGAGCCATCCATGAGCTCAGCAGTAGCTAAAGATGCTTCAACATCCCATTCATCTTCACTTATATTATTTTGAGGCTCTGGGATAACTATATTACTTTCTGTAAATTTCTTCCTTAGTCTACAGTTTTTAATATAATGTCCTTTTCTTCCACAGTTGAAGCATCTTCCATCATCTCTTTTATTTTCAAAAAATCGTCCATTATTTCTTTTATTTTCTAAAAATTGTTGTCTATTTTTATTATTCCTTTGTTCTCCTCTAAAATCTTCTCCATGTTGATTTACCTTATTAAATTTTTGTTGTTTGGGTCGACCTTTTCTTCTGCCGCTAAAGAGCGCTTCTTCATCGCTCTTTAGTGAGACCCCAGCCATTTGTTTGATCATATTTTCTTGATCAATAAGTAAATTTTCTAATTCAATCAATGAAGGTTGGACTGGCCAACCTTGAATGGCTGAAATAAATCCTTTAAATTCGGGTCTCAACCCATGTAAAATTATTCTCCTCATTCTAGATTCTGTAATAGGAGAACTAGAATCTAACTCAGTAATTTCGCGACTAAGAGTTTTTACCTTGTTGAAATATTTCTGGATTGTCATGTCGTGCTGTGTTGTTGACAGTAATTCACTCTCGAGAAGCTGCAACCTTGTGTCGTTCTTCCTTGAGAAGAGTCTTGCAAACGTGTCCCAGGCCTCTTTTGGAACTTCAATATCCCGTATGTACTCCAACATCTCTTCTTCAACTGTAGATTTAAGGGCAAACATTGCCTTACCAGCTTTAATATTCCACTTCTTCAAAGCCTCAGCATCCTGTGGTTGCTCGACTTCACTGCCAGCTATGATCCCCCAGAGATCTTGGCCCTTCAAATATGACTTCATGCACGTTGACCACGTGCCGTAATTCTGACTGTTGAGCTTCTTAATACCTCCACCAACTTGAAGGTCTCCCATTATGGTTGCTGGAAATTCCCACAGCACTACGTAAACTTAGTCTTGACTGCGTGACCACGAACAAGAAGCTCCCACAAAGTCGAACTTGGACCAACCACGCTCTGATACCAAAAATGTTGGAGACAGAGGACTAAAGGAGAAACCAAGAAAATTGATTTTTATTAATATAAAACAATTGGTACACTCTCACGTATAAAGAGAGCAACACACTCACTCACACAAATGAGCAACACACACTAACACACTCACACTCACTTGATTTTTGACTTACACTAGGACACAAAACACCTTTTCACACTCTTCTCACTCAAAGGACACACACTCACACTCACACATAAGCACTCTCTCTTTTTTCTATTGCTTTTGGACATGACACCTAACTCATACATCATCACCTATTTATAGAAGAGAAAGTAGGTTGTAGATACTTCTAGAAATATTTAATTATAGATATTTTTCTCACCACTTCCAAGGCACTAGTTGTTCTCCATTTTTAAAGAGAAAACAAGATAACTCTAGATTCTTCTAGGGAGCTAAGTCGGAAGAGAAAACAAGATAACTCTAGATTCTTCTAGGGAGCTAAGTCGGCATTGATATTTATCATTATGCAGTTGCAGAAGATTACTTGACAGGATTCACTTTACAGTGCAAAGGCTGGAACTCTGTGTTTCATGCCACATCAGTGCCCCAATTTTTAGGCACTACCACAACGAATTTGAATGACCTATTGACTCAAGGCATTAGATGGAGCTCTGGATTGATGGATGTTGGTCTCTCTAAGTTTTGCCCTTTTATATATGATCCTTCAAAAATGCTTTTTCTCGGGAAAATGTGCTATGCTGAGCTTTCGTTCTTCCCTCTCTATTGCCTGCCTCTTTGGTGCTTTGCTACTGTCCCTCAACTCTGCCTATTGAATGGCACCTCTATATATCCTGAGGTATAACATCTTGAAATGATATAAATGTTTCAAGTTTTTAATATAATGTGATTTCCCCTAATATGAAATTCTATATGGTGTAACAGGTCTCAAACCCATATTTTATCATATTCCCTTTCATATTTATGTCATCGAGCATTAAACTTTTGTATGAAATCTTCATAACTGGAGGATCATATAGATCATGGATAAACGAACAAAGAATATGGATGATTAAATCGATTACTTCTCACTTGTATGGATGTTTGGATGCATTCATGAAGAGAATTGGCATGAGGAAAACCAGTTTCTTGGCGACAAACAAAGTCGATGATGATGAACAAGTTATGCTATACAAAAAGGGTTTGATCGATTTCCGAACTTCAGCAATGTTTCTTGCTCCATTGATAACCCTAATGATGTTGAACATGGTTTCCCTTGTTGTGGGAATGGCAAGGCTAATCCTTGTGGGAGATTTGGGGAAATGGTTTCTTCAAGTTTTGATATCATTTTACATCTTAGTAATGGGTTACCCTATCATGGAAGATATTTTAATAAGGAAAGACAAAGGAAGAATTCCTCCATCAATCACCATTTTCTCTGCTTCTGTTACATTGCCCTTGATTTTCTTGCCACTAGGATCTAGATTTTAATGCACTAAATATCATATTAGTTTGGTACCTATTTCATTTTGTAAGATGCCTAATAATCTTTTTTATTTTATTTTATATATATATATATATATATATATATATTTCAATGTAAAAAATAAAGCTCTATCTCTTAGCTTTCTAAATTCATAAAACTTGTATTTGGTTTCAACGATTGTCATGGGTTGAATTAATTGCGATGAATAAGAAAATTGAGAGATATATAACAAATCTTTTCGGAATATTAATTAAGTGCATGCATAAAGGCTACTAACATGCAATGTGTAATCTTTAGGGAACAATTTGTAAAGAATACAACTTAAAAACAAATATTATCAAGCTCCTTGTTTGAATTTATTTGGTTGTCACCCTCTCTCATATCTAGACCTTTTCAATTATTGAATAGAGGAATCTAAAATGATATAGATCAGCAAGTTATACAGATGAACACTGGTTGATCAAAAAATAAAAATATAGATACAAATTGAAAACTCGAGATGATTTTTTATTTTATTATTATTTTTTTTTTGGGGTGCTATTTTGGGTGAACATTAGCATGAAAAGACCATCTACATTTACCACACTGTGCTATACACTTATAGATTAAACTGTATAACATATCAAATTCTTGAATAACACAATTTAAAAAAAGTCAAGTGAGATTGATGATCTAAGGAGACAGGGCCTAGTTGTACTCCAAGTGTGAAGACGATATCCATGTACACCATATGGAAAAGTCCCTCCAAATAAATGGTTCAAACCTCACCTCTCTCTTTTTTTCCATTTATATAGCGTACAAAAACAGTTGCAACTTACATGCATCATCTCAAACATTTCACCGCCACCATCAAAGGATCGGATGGGAGCCAGGCAAAAGCCATTTTCTTGGATACAAGTCGGGATAGAGAGAAGGATTGTACTTCTTGCCCCATATATTTATTATTAATAAAAATATAGAAATTATATTTATATTTCATTTTTTTTTTATACTTAAATATTTTTATATTAATAAATAAGATTATATATTATGAATATTATAATATTATTTTTAAAAATATATACTTTTAAAGTTAAAATTGTTAAGGAAATAAAATCAAGTCATAATACTGCTGATACAATTCAAGATCAAAGAGGTCAACTAATGAGGAAGATACACTCTTAATTGCCGTGAATTAACCTTATATAGCACCTGTCTATTCTTATAAAAGTGCATGTGAATCAAATAATTTTTCCTTCTTTTTTTTTTTTTTTGTTGGGTTAAAACAGCTAATGTTTTCCATGTATGTTCAATTATATAAGTCATTTTTTCTTTGGTAATATATTCAATTACGTCTTTTTTAAAAATGTTTTCCATCTATAAAATAATGTATATGTGTATAAATAAAAATTTATTTATTTTAGTGCTGAAAAGGAAATTACATTAATCTTAAAAATCTCAAAAAATAATATTTTGAAAAATATAGTTTTATTATTATTAGTATTATTATTTTTTGGGGGAAACATAAACCCGGCCTTGTCATTTCTAGTTGGTCATGCGCGTCGAAGCAAAAGGGTGGCAAGCAGATAAATAATCCCAATTTGACTAGTTTTTGATGCAAGGCAATCATACTATCACTAAGAAAATAAAAATAAACAATGAGAAAAGTAATGGCACATACAAAGGGTTTAAATACTGTTTATGTTATCGAAGAAAATGAGAAAACGTTGTCATGGTCCATTATGAATATTATAACATTATTTTAAAAAATATAAACTTTTAAAGTTAAATTTGATAAGGAAATAAAATCAAGTCATACAATCTAAGATCAAAGAGGTCAGCTAATCAGAATATACTCTTAATCGCTGTGAATTAACTTTATATAGCACCTGTCTATTCTTATAAGAGTGCATGTGAATCAAGCAATTTTTCCTTCTTCTTTTTTTTTTCTTTTTTTTTTGATTGGGTTAAAACAGCTAATGTTTTCTATGTATATTCAATTATTTAAGTTTTTTTTTTTATAATATATTCAATTACATCCTTTCTTAAGAAGTTTTCCATCTTAATCACGTATATGTATAAATAAAAATTAATTTATTTCAATGTCGAAAAGGAAAACGAAATGGAAAAGTTGCATTAATTTTAAAAATTTCCAAAAAATAATATTTTGAACAATATTATTTTATTATTTTATTATTTTATTATTATTTTCTTCTTCTTCTTCTTCTTCTTTTTTTTTTTTTTTTTTTTTTTTTTTTTTTTTTGTTTTGGAAACATAAACTCGGCCTTGTCATTTCTAGTAGGTCATGCGACGTCGAAGTAAAAGGGTGGCAAGCCGATAAATAATCTAAATTTGACTTGTTTTTTATGCAAAGCAATCATTATCAATAAGAAAATAAATACAAACAATGAGGAAAGTAATGGCTTATACAAAGGGTTTAAATACTGTTTATATCATCGAAGAAAATGAGAAAACGTTGTCATGGTTATTTTTCTGGAATCTCATATTTTGGCCAATTACCGGTGTGGCAAAAAACAACATCAACAAGGCCAATACAAGACAATATTATTAAGCAGAAAAGATATAAAAGAAAAAAAAATGTTGCTTTATTTTGTTACATATGATATTAAACACCAAATGCTACAACGTTTGGCCATCTTCCTCTTCGGTGACCGAACATCTTTTTGTTCTTGTTCTTCTGGTTCGTATAAACGTTTTTGACCGCATGAGCGACCATTTTCATCCACAACAACACTCACAGGATGGAAACGAACCGTCTTTTTAATCCCTTCATTACCAAGTTTTTCACTCCATCAAGAAGGTGAAGAGTTTTTTCTTAACATGATCTGGGTGGGATACGAAGAGGCCGAAGGACAAGTTGAAAGTGATTGAACAGCAGGGATGGAAGAGGAGCTCTTGGATTTCTTCGAGGTGAAAAGAGAATTAAGGAAATGAATTGGCTGTTTCACTTTGCTGCAAATCTTCAAAGCCCCTGATTTCAAAATTTGGTCAACCTTAGTCCGAGTGTGTGTGCTGTTCTTCTCTGTTTCGGTTGTGGATCGAACAGGCTTTGACGGCTTCGGCATCAGCATTGCTAAACACGGGGTGTAACAATGCACAGATTCTGAAGACATAATGTCATGATCATTATTAATGCAATTATGATCATGGACTAATTTATTACCATCGTAACACTGTCTTCTTCGTTGAGCGCTGACTGCTTTATCTCCAACCTTCTTATACTCCATTACACAAGCTCGGGCAAGAATACTGATATCTTCATTTTCCATAGCTCTATTAGTTTGATTCTTGAGCTTCAATGGATCTCCACCAACTCCACCACATGAATGTTTGTCAGCCTCGTCGATTGACCGCTCTATTTGCTCGAGAATACTTAAAGAGAATGATGGGTATGATCTCTCTTGTGTTTTCTCTCGTCTGTACATTTTTGGTAAACAGAATGAATAGCAGATGATTACACACAAACAAAATGGTAACAATGAGAGGGACATATAACACACGGAAATTATGAAGGATTAGAGGTTGTTATGCTTTTCTCTCTTCTTCTTCTTTGAGACTTTATAAAGGACAAACACCCTCTCCATCTCCCTTGATTAGTGCTATATTTTCTCTTATGATATGGCTTCCCAAAATTTAATGGTTAATTGATTGAATTACGCTTAAGGAAATTAAAAACAGTCACAAAATATAATCAAATAAAATCATAGAAAAGAAATTGGCATCCATCAATAAAATTGTTTCCAAATATATTGTATATTATTTTTTATTTATTTTGTGAATTTTTTTTTCTTAAAAGTAATCATTTAGCCATTCAATTTTGGATATCTATATTTTATTAATTTATTTTAATTCTAAAATCATAGAAAAGAAATTAGCACGCATCAATAAAATTGTTTCCAAGTTAATGGTGGAGACATTGACCATATTATATATTATTTGATTTTGATTTTTTTTTCCCTAAAAATAATCAGTTATTCATTTAATTTTGGGTATCCATATGTTAGAAATTTATTTTTAATTTTAAAATCATTTAAAAAAATCTACTCAAATCAGTGACTATTAAATTATTTCCAAGTTAACATTGGCGCAATTTAATTTAAAAAGAAAAATTTATTTTTGGTAATGTGAAATTCCAAAATATTTTCTTTTCTATATTTGGTGCATTTTCAAATTAAAAGGCTTAAAATTGTTGTTTCCATATTATAAACTAGATAAGTTTTAATATATCTTTGGCATATTTATTAAAAAAAATTAAATTTAAATAGTTCATTATATAGTAAAAAAATTAATAAATATAAAAGTTTACTTTTAATATTAATTTTGACTATATGTTTTAAAAAAAATATTTATAAAAGGCTATTTGAATCCAATTCAATATTCTTACCAGAATATAAATATGAATAATTAAAAAAAAATTCTTTGTTTAATCCCCATAAATAGATATTTTTGTTTTAGTAAAAATTTGCCATAAAAACACAATTCACTACTCTTCTGTTTGATATATTTCAATTTTAAAATTATTTATTCCATAAAAATACATATTCTCCTAATTTAAGGAATAGTTATTCATTTCAAAGTTTAGAATTCGTATTCTTTCCTTTCAATGATAAAATGCTTGCCATATTTAAAATATATTTTAATTTAGATGGGTTATCATATACTGAAAATACATAAATAATTAATTTTTACATAATTTGATATTTTTGGAGGGAAAAAATTCAATATAATAACCAATCAAGTCAATAGAAATAACTATTCCTTTTTCCTTGTTTAATTTTTATAAATAATTATTTTTATTCCAAATAACCATTCTATACACTAAATATGACTTAAGTTTTTTTAACAGCCAGAATAAAGGTTATTCTTTTATTTATATATAGAGAAAATAATGAGAAGAAGAAAAAATAGAATAACTGTTATGAATGGGATAGGTGTTCAGGATTATCATAGGCTTAAAATTATTCCAATTGATACGGTATACGTGTGTGTGTGTGTGTGTGTGTGTGTGTGTGTGTAATATTGCAAATGAATATTTGGAGTAACCACACATGATAATATTGCCAAAAAAGAATACAATTAGTCTTTTCTCTCATTTTGTCTTTATTTTTTTTGGGGGCCATAGAAAGCTTGTTTCTTTTAATTATATGGATGAGGCATAAATTATTTCGGCTCTCATATTTTTATGTGTGTGTATATATATATATATATATACACACACAAAATGTAAGATCAATTAATTTCGTAGCTAGGTATCCCATTTTAATAATAGGAATAAAAATCTAAGCTAACACTCGCATGTAAATTATAAATAATTATTTTATATCTTAAGTACTGGAGCTAAATTGTGATCCAATTAATTTGTTGAAATAAAAAGTATCCAAATTTTTCTTTGTAATATACCAAAAAAATAAATAAATAAAAGACTATAAGCATTTGGGAAGACTACATATTCAGGTCGTTAACAGAAACAATAACCAATAGATTTATCATTTCACAGTTAGAGCGAACTGCAAAGTTTTCTCCCTTCAGAGGTCATTGCAAACTCACATATTTACTTATTTGTGTGTGTTGTTCAATAGGAAATAGTGCAACAGTTCACCAACTTTCCCTCCCTGATTTTGTCTTTTAATTTAAAGAAGGCAAAGTATATGTATATGGAAAGAGATAGAAGCATTAATTGAAATATATGCAGATATTTTAATTTGTTAGGAATAATAACATTGGTTTTGAGTTTAGTAAAGCTGCCCAACAATGGGCAGTTCCAACTTTCTGTTGCTATGTTGCTGCCAGTAGCAAGTCACACCCAACTGGCTTTGAGTTGGGCATTAGCTTCCTTTCCGATAGATCAAAGTTATTGAATAATTTACAGCAAAAGCATAAAATAACAAATTAAAATAATAATAAAAAATGGAAAACAAAAAGATACATAATTTCATTATGTGATGCATTTGTTTTTTCTTGAACAAATTGATCCAATTGATTTCACATAGTAATTTCACGTGAAATATTGTTTTTGTTGTGTTTTTTGTTTTGTTTTGTTTTTATTTTATTTTATTTTGGGATACGTAGATTGTTTTACTTTGCGGAGCTTATTTTTTGTCAAACATATATGTTTTATTTTTATTTTTCCAAAAGCTTTCTTCCTGGTCACTCTGTGTAGCACACCTAATTTGAATGGACATTGATCATCTTCATCAAAATTTGTTAACAAAATTGCATCAATTTATATACGGTAATTCAATGGTAAAAATTTGAAAAAAAAAAAAAAACCGCTGTTCAATGCTTTGGAATTAGTAGGGCTGCTAAAAAAAAATAAAAGGGAATTCTAGTAACATATTTTTTTTTTCTTTTTATCCATTTTGTGGAAATGCCTTTTTATATTTTTGGAGGTTACATAAATACCCTTCACATTTAAATTTTGTTGCAATATCACAATTTTTATTTATATATTTTCTTGAATTGTCATATTTATGTGTAAAATACAATTAATTAATTTGCAATTGAGGGATTGTTTTCATAATTTTAAAAAATACAAAAACAAATATGCCAACAATAATAGCAAGCATTGTCTGTTTTCTTTTTGGGTCCCAAACGCAGAAAGATATGTCAATATCTGCTTGACTTTTCTAACATTAAAGTTGTAGCACCTAGAAAAATCAATTCAAAAGTCCCGAGCTTTTCCTTGATGTCCAAGATAACGTTTGTCAAATTGCTATTTGCCACGGAAAGGATAAAATAATATTCAATCAATTAGACTTATGAGATTATTTATTTTATTTATTTATTTTTATTTTTATTTTATTTTTTGAGATTTTTTGTTTTGTTTTGCTTATAATGAGAAAGACTTTTTGACTTTTGGTCTACTCTTATCAGTCAAAATGGTTGGCTGCATACAATGGGACATCATTTTATTTTATTTTTTTCACCCTTTTTAATTTCTGTTCATCATCAATAGTATAATATCAAATCATTTAAAAACATTTGCAAAGAAATTAAAAATTAAAATAAAAAATATAATTACTTTTTTAATAAAAATCTATCATTGATTGGGAGACAAAAATCTGTCCAATGGGTTATATATAGTGAGGCTATAAAAGTCCCACCTTGCAGCTTCAGAAAGTAGAGCTGAGAGCTTCAATGGCGGATCTTCAACCTCTCAATCTCCTCCATGTCCATAAATCGAACATCATCATAAACAGAGCACATACACTTTTACATTCCATAGCCATAGCTTTCTTAATCTACTACAGAGTCTCTTTCCTTTTCCAAAATGATAAAGAAACCAGAAGCACACCAACTTGGCCATGGCTTCTGGTTTTCTTCTCTGAGCTCCTTCTCTCTTTTATATGGCTTCTAGGCCAAGCCTTTAAATGGCGTCGTGTCTCTCGTACCGTCTTCCCGGAGAGACTGCCGGAGGATGATAAACTTCCGGCGATCGACATATTCATTTGCACTGTGGATCCAAATAGGGAACCAACTATAGGAGTGATGAACACAGTGATATCGGCTCTGTCATTAGACTACCCACCAGAGAAGCTTCATGTATATCTCTCTGATGATGGAGGTTCTTCTTTGACATTGAAGGGGATGAGAGAAGCTTGGGAATTTGCAAAATGGTGGATTCCATTTTGTAACAAGTTTAGGATCCAAGATAGGTGCCCTGAAGCTTATTTCTCTGCAATATCATTAGCTGATGATGTTGGTGGGAATTCTGATGAGTTTTTGAAACAGAGAGAAATCATAAAAGTTTGTTCTTATGTCTTCATTTTTCAGTCACTTTTTTTTTAATTTTTTTTTTCCTACTCAATTTTGATACTTAATAAGAATGATTTCTTATTTGGGTGTCTAATTGTGGTGCAGCAAAAGTACCAAGAATTTAAGGAACGTGTAAATGGACTAAAAGAGATCCTCGGAGATGCTTGCTCTGCTAGTGGAGATCATCCACCTGTTGTTGAGGTTCTGTTTTTTTGACTTACCACTTCGTTTTATATACTAATACAACATTATATATAATTATATATATATATATATATATCTATATATATCTGTATGTTTAGGTGGTCAACTTTATGCAATTAATTTCAACTTGTCTTTGACACCCCCCACCCGAAAAAAAAAAAAAAGGAAGAAGGAAAAATGCACTTGCCGAGTACTATTTCTCTGAAAGATTACTTATTAAAAACTACAAATTCATTAGTTTGAGACTCAAAATATATATTTTTTGGCTTTTGCTTTGTCGAATTTTTTAATTTTATTTACAATGAAAAATTTTACAGGTTATTGAAGGAAATCCCCATGATAGTAAAGCTCAAGTACTAGAGCAACCAATTTTGCCTCTTCTTCGTTTATGTATCTAGGGAGAAAAGGCCTTCCCAACCCCAACATTTCAAGGCCGGAGCTCTAAATGCTCTTGTATGACACAAACTTTATCTCTGTTTTCATCCATACATTATTTTTTATTTTTTTTATTTTTTATTTTTGTTTTTGCTAAGAATGCATATATATACATGTATCTTCTGTATTGATGGGTTTGTATTGATGTTCTATAGCTTCGAGTCTCTGGGGTGATAAGCAACTCTCCCTACATTCTTATGTTAGACTGTGATATGTACTGCAATGATCCAACTTCAGCAAGACAAGCTATGTGTTTCCACCTTGACCCCAAGCTCTCTTCCTCATTGGCTTTTGTTCAATTCCCTCAGAGATTCCACAATATTGCCACTAATGATATATATGATTGTCAATACAGATCAACATATACGGTATGTAATCAAGTAATTAAGGTTAGATTTGCATAAATAGGTCTACAATCATACAGAAAGGCAAAAAGGGTATTCATATTTTTGCTCTTTTTTAGGTATTATGGCAAGGTATGGATGGGCTAGAAGGACCGGTGTTGTCTGGTACTGGCTTTTATATTAAAAGGGTTTGTTTCTGTGGTGATTATGTTCAAGAAGGTATAAAGTAATCCAACATTGAATGGATCAATTTGATGAGAACAAAACCGTTTTGTTTTGAATTACCATGCACAAAAAAATGAACTTATATGTTTTCAATTAGCAGGGACTGACCTAATGGAACTCAAAAGTTATTTTGGCCCATCCAATGAGTTCATGAAATCTATTCTCCACTACAACAAGCCTAATTTAATCAATAACAGAGAATCTACCAATTCATTGATAAAGGAGGCCAAATTCTTAGCTTCTTCCACCTATGCAGATCAAACAAAATGGGGTAAAGATGTAAGAGTGAAATCGATGGACAATTCATTTTCCTTGTTAGTTCTTTCATTGATTATAAATACATAACACTATAATTTTTCCTTTATTTTTTGGCAAACCAGGTGGGTTTTCTGTATTATGCAGTTGCAGAAGATTACCTGACAGGGTTCACTTTACAGTGCAAAGGCTGGACTTCTGTGTTTCATGCCACATCAATGCCCCAATTTTTGGGCACTGCCACAACGAATTTGAATGACCTATTGACTCAAGGCATTAGATGGAGCTCTGGATTGATGGATGTTGGTCTCTCTAAGTTTTGCCCTTTTATATATGGTCCTTCAAAAATGTCTTTTCACGGGAAAATGTGCTATGCTGAGCTTTCGTTCTTCCCTCTCTATTGCCTGCCTCTTTGGTGCTTTGCTACTGTCCCTCAACTCTGCCTATTGAATGGCACCTCTATATATCCTGAGGTATAACATCTTGAAATGATATAAATGTTTCGAGTTTTTAATATAATGTGATTTCCCCTAATATGAAATTCTATATGGTGTAACAGGTCTCAAACCCATTTTTTATCATATTCCCTTTCATATTTATGTCATCGAGCATTAAACTTTTGTATGAAATCTTCATAACTGGAGGATCATATAGATCATGGATAAACGAACAAAGAATATGGATGATTAAATCGATTACTTCTCACTTGTATGGATGTTTGGATGCATTCATGAAGAGAATTGGCATGAGGAAAACCAGTTTCTTGGCGACAAACAAAGTCGATGATGATGAACAAGTTATGCTATACAAAAAGGGTTTGATCGATTTCCGAACTTCAGCAATGTTTCTTGCTCCATTGGTAACCCTAATGATGTTGAACATGGTTTCCTTTGTTGTGGGAATGGCAAGGCTAATCCTTGTGGGAGATTTGGAGAAATGGTTTCTTCAAGTTTCGATATCATTTTATATCTTAGTAATGAGTTACCCTATCATGGAAGGTATTTTAATAAGGAAGGACAAGGGAAGAATTCCTCCATCAATCACCATTTTCTCTGCTTCTGTTACATTGCCCTTGATTTTCTTGCCACTAGGATCTAGATTTTTAATGTACTAATATCATATTAGTTTAGTACCTATTTCATTTTGTAAGATGCATAATAATTTTTTTTTTCTTTTTTTTGATATATTTCATTGTAAAAAATAAAGTTTTGTCTCTTAGCCTTTTAATTTCATGAAACTTGTATTTGGTTTTAACGATTGTCATGTGTTGAATTAATTGCGATGGATAAGAAAACTGATAGATGTATAACAAATATTTTCAGAATATTAATTATGAGCATGCATAAAGGCTACTAACATGCAATGTGTAATCTTTAGGGAACAATTTGTAAAGAATACAACTTAAAAACAAATATTATCAAACTTCTTGTTTCAATTTGTTTGGTTTTCACCCTCTCTCACATCTCAACCTAAAAACAAATATTATCAAACTCCTTGTTTCAATTTATTTGGTTGTCGCCCTCTCTCACATCTAGACTTTTTCAATTACAAAATAGAGAAATCTGAAATGATATAAACCAGCAAGTTATACAGATGAACATTCGTTGACCAAAAAATAAAGATATAGATAAAAATTAAAAACTTGAGATGATTTTTCAAATTTTTTTTTTTTGGGTGCTATTTTGGGTGAACATTAGCATGAATGGACCATCTTACATGTACCACACTATGCTATACACCTGTAGGTTAACCTGTATAACATATCAAATTCTTGAATAACACAATTTAAAAAGAAAAAGAAAAAAAAAGTTAAGTGAAATTGATGATCTAAGGAGACAGGGCTTAGTTGTACTCCAAGTGTGAAGGCGATATCCATGTACACGATATTGAAAAGCCCCTCCAAATAAATGGTTCAAAACTCACCTCTCCCTTTTTTTCCATTTATATAGCGTACAAAAACAGTTGCAACTCACATGCATCATCTCAAACATTTCACTGCCTCTTTCTCCACCAACCTTCACAAGAATATTGCAACATAAACACTACTTTTCACGTTCTCTCATCATCATCATCATCATCATATTATATCCATTTTCTAGATCTTCTTCCCCAAAAAACCATTTTTTGCCCCAACCCCATTTCATCATTTTCCGATCATAATCAACCTTCTTGGTTTTCTTGTCCATGGCGGCTCAAGAAGAAGACCGTGAAGCAAGAAAGGTCCAATATCCATTGGACCCCAGCTCTTATCAGATTCTTGGCGAAATCGGTGTCGGTGTCAGCGCAATAGTGTACAAAGCACTCTGTCTGCCAATGAACTCTTCGGTGGTAGCAATCAAAGCCATAGATCTCGATCAATCTCGAGCCGATTTCGACAATGTTCGACGTGAAGCGACGACCATGTCACTTCTTTCTCATCCAAACATTCTGAATGCACACTGTTCTTTCTTGGTGGACCGTCGTCTATGGGTTGTGATGCCGTTTATGTCTGCTGGTTCTTTACAGTCCATAATCACATCTTCTTTCTCTGATGGTTTAACCGAATCATGCATCGCGGTTGTGCTCAAAGATATCTTGAATGCTTTGTCTTATCTTCATGATCAAGGCCATCTTCACAGAGACATCAAGGCCGGGAACATTCTTATAGATTCGAATGGCTCTGTGAAACTAGCAGATTTTGGTGTTTCTGCATCAATCTATGAATCGAACGCTGCTCGTGGGTGGTACACAATGTCATCGGCTTCGTCCTTGATGCTCACCGATTTCACGGGAACTCCATATTGGATGGCGCCGGAGGTGATACACTCACACAATGGATACGGTTTCAAGGCTGACATATGGTCTTTCGGAATCACTGCATTAGAATTGGCACATGGACGACCTCCTCTGTCTCACCTCCCACTTTCCAAGTCGCTGCTCTTGAAGATAACGAAGCGTTTTCGCTTCTCGGACTACGAAAAGCACAAGAAAGACAAGCAGAAGAAGAAGAAGTTCTCGAAGGCTTTTAAAGACATGGTTGCATTGTGTCTCGATCAAGACCCAACTAAGAGGCCAACCGCAGGGAAACTCTTGAAGCATCCGTTCTTCAAGAATAGTAAAGGTTCAGATTTTCTTGTCAAGAATGTGTTGCAGGGTCTACCCAGTGTTGAAGAAAGATTCATTTTGCAGTCAATGATCAACAAGAATGGTCATGACGATGAAGATGATGATGTAGAAGATGGGCAAAACGTAAAACACAGAAGGATCAGTGGATGGAACTTCAATGAAGATGGTTTTGAACTCGACCCTGTATTCCCAACCGAGTCCAAAGAACCTTCTAATGCAAAACAAGTCCGGTTTGGTGGGGAGACTTTCATTCGTAATAAGGGAGGCGAGTCCGGTGAGTCGAGCCCGAGTTCAACGGGTCATATTCGAGAGGAGAACCAAGTTGACATTCATGGTGAAAACGCAAGTGTTCAGAACAGGGACTCGAATCCGAGCTCATCAGGTAAAGTGGGTGCTCATTGTGAAGCGGCAAGTGTTCAGGACAGGGGAAGTGAACCCTCCGGGTCAAACCCGAAGTTATCGGGTCAAATTGAGGAGGATGCCAAAGTTCAAGTGGGTACTCAATGTGAATGTTCAAGTGTTCAGGACAGAGGAGTTGAACCGGGTGGGTCAAACCCGAGTTCTTTGGGTCAAGTTGAGGTTGGTATTGATAGGGAGTCAATGTTGAGGAATCTACTACTGTTGACCAAGAGCTTGGATGAGCAGAAGAAGAAGGTGGTTGATCTGATTGTTTTGCTGGGAGGTGAGGAAGTAGCAGAATTAAGCAGAGATGATCAAATGGTGCAACTGATTGAAAAGTTGAAGATGGACTTGGAGTTTGAGAAGAAGAAGAACTTTGAATTGGAAATGGAATTGGAGTTTCTGAGGCTGCAGATACATGGACCACCAAGTTTAGAGACTTCCTTGCAGAATTAAAAAATGTGATGCAAAATTTGGTAGTCTCTCATAGTTTGGTAGCATAAAATTGTATGGTTTTCACTTGAAAATCCTTGAATCTGGCATCTTGGTAAAGGAAATGGGCAAAAGTGACAAGGCATTATTTAGAGGCTTTTCATGCATTTTCTAGACAAGCTTTCCTTTAGTGCCAATCAAGTAGATTTTATATGAAGTAGACGATTAATAACTCCCTTCACTTTCTTTTCTTTTTTAATTTTTTTAAGAATAACTATATACATATATACGGTGGTTAAGAAAAATGTGCTATAGATACTTTTCGTTACTCCATTTATATTGTCTTCTTCTATGGTGCTTCGGCTACTATGCCTCAACTCTGCCTCTATCTTAGCTCTTTTTATAAGTTTATGTGTTTTTTTACGTTTGATTTCGTTACCAAAATTAAAAAAATTTAAGAAAACCTAAAACCATTACAAATTTAAAATGCCTCAAATTCATTTATGCCATATTAAAAAAAAAAAAAAAAGGGTTATACAAGTGGAAATGCTTGAATTTGGCATCTTTGTAAAGTAATTGGTAGCATAGAATTGTACCTTTTTTTACCTGAAAATGCTTGAATTTGGCATCTTTATAAAGTAATTGGCAAAGACAGGTCACAGGACAAGGCAATTATCAGGGGGCTTTTCCTGCATTAGCTATAGACAAGCTTTCCTTTAGTGTCGATAAGTTAGGTTATGTGTAAAATAGACAATTATGAAGTAGGATCCTCTTGCTTTTTTTAATTATCTTTTTTATGTTTATTTGTGTTTTGACTTTTAATCTTCACCGTTAATTATTAATCCGATGTATAATATTAAACAAGTTGAATAAAAATTTATATATATATATATATAGTTTAATTTGATAACAAATGGACTGTTGTCTGATATCTTCTTCTACTACCAATAAGCATGATGATAATATTACTAATAATAATAATAATAATAATAAATTGAGAACTAGTGCTCGCAGGGGTAATGGGTCAAACACGGGTGGCGTGTTTTCCCAATTGGGGGAGAATTGGACTTTTCCTTTGCTTTCCAACTAACCAAACAGGTCTTCTCAGGTAAAACTTGGGCGGCTTCATTAAACTACGAATACCTCAAATTCCTTCCCTTTATTATTTTATTTTTTTTTTAATTTTTTGTTTCTCTCATTTTCTAAGTCCCAACCAACGAAAAACAATCCCAATTCCATATCCGAACCCTGCAGCCGTTTAATCCGTCGTCCTCTCAGCGGCGTCGAAAATGTCGATGGTATCCGATATTTTCCTCCAAATAGTTCTCGGACTCCTCACCATCATATTGTTCTCGTCTGTCCATGGAATTCCCCAGAAACTCCTTGCCAAGCTTCGCAACCGCGACCGACCCCAGTTCCAATCCAAGCGTCACTTCGTCGTCGGAGCTCAGCTTCTCGCCCGATCCAGATCCGCCAAGTCTCGCTCGGCTTCCACTCGGTTAGCCAAAGAAGCCGAAGCCGAAGCCGAGAAAGCCATCGCGCTTGACCCGAAAGATGCCGCTGCTCACATCCTCAAGGCTTTGGCTCTTGACCTCCAAGGCTTCAACACATCTGCGCTCGATTCCCTCGACGTTGCTCTCTCCCCACTCGCCATCAAATCTCTCGAAGATGAGGAGCGTGGGGACGCGCTGTGCAAGCGTGCCGAGTTGAAAATGGCCGTGAATCAGCGCGGCGGCGGCCGGGTTGACTCGGCGCTGGACGATCTGACTCAGGCCTTGGAATTGATTCCGAAGAAAGGGAATGCTTTTTACCTGCTTGGTAAGTGTTATGAGGAGAAGAAGATGAAGGAGGAGGCTTTGAAGGCTTACGAGGATGCCTTGGCCGCTGAGCCCCGGTTCACCGTCGCTCGGGAAGCTCTGGACCGGTTAAGTTCCTAAATCGCGAGCCGGTTTGGCCACGCTAAAGCCGCTGGAATTGGGGTATGTCGGGAACTATAACTGGCTGATCCGCGGTTATATCGATTTAATCATGTAATTTTTTTTTTTTAATTTTTATTGTATTTCAATTTCTCTTTGATTTTATATGATTCTGGGATTTTTACAATCACTTTCCATTGCATATCTCTCTCTCTCTCTCTCTCTGCGCTCAGATCTTCTGCATTCTTCCATCTCAAGCAATTTGCAAGTACTTGGCTATATATATCCTTCAAATGCTTGCCATGGTTAGCCATATCTTGTCTGATTGAGCTCTCATTTAAAGCGCATTTTTTTTTGTTTTTTTGTTTTTTATTGATTGTGCAATTAATCCAATTCATATATATATATATATGATTAATTTCAATATTGAATTCCAATACTTTTAGCGCCTACTATTCCTTTTAGCTATTTGAGAAATTGGATGATCACACAGCTATGAATGAATGAGTAGCGTTTCATAGTTCGTCTTCTTGGTCCTGGTCCGGATTCTTATATTCACTATTGCAAAATATAAACTAACCAAGGTAGTTTTGTAGTTTTTGTATATTGATAATTTAGTCAGTCTAAGTATGGAAAGAAATTATAGAATTGCATGATTTACAAAATATGAAATTTCAGCCTGTGAGTATGGGGGGGAAAAAAGAAAAAATCTTTCCATGAATATATCATATTATATCTTGGGGGCTCTGGTAATTCATTTGGCAATTTGGGTGATGATTCTCATGCTCACTTCACGAAATTCTGAAGCGGTGTTTATGATAAAAAGATTGCCATCGTATCTTAGTGATTCTTTTCCTTGGAAAAGGAAATGATTATAACACTTGAAAGTACATGATTAACTGCAAAATTGGTTTATTTTATTGTTATTTTTATTTTTTCTCAGTCAAAAATGTCATAACAGAGCTACTTCTGTGTGTGTGTGTTTGTTATGTATGTGTTAATGGACCTTCAGAAAAGAAGGATTTGAGAAAGGAGGCAGGTATCTTTTTTGCAAGTTATTATGTAAGTGGCTGTTACCTTTGGTTAACCCGGTTCTCTATATTCTTTTTGGATCATTTTTTGTATAGTGTTTTGGTTTTCATAGACATGTGATGCTGGCTATGACTTAACTACATATATCTACCTTATTATTCACTGTTTTATTTTAATCATTGCTGAGATATTCTTTTGTATTTTTGTTTCTTCCTATAGATCATTCCTCTCCTGTTAATTTGAAGTCCAAAATATGTTTTAAGTTTGTATTGGTTATACTTATGAGTGAACTTCTGTTTTCCCCTGATTTTGGTTATATGTTTCTTGCTTGGCCTTTGAAAACATGATTATTGGCACCGGTCTCTATGTGGTAGACCTAAGCAGCTGATGAAGCCGTCTTCCTGTGTGCCCTTAAAATTTTTAACGTAACCCTCTTGTTTTTAGAAATAGCTTTCAAAGTTTCTCAAATAAGTCTGGGGAAGCATTTGTTTGATGTTTATATCCAGGTATATATTATTTTCAGAATGTATATTTTCGCTAGTATACTAAGATGGTCTTTTTGATTCCCATTAGGCTTTCTCTTAGTCTTGGGTTTTAATGTTGTTGGTGTCATTGGCTTCTTTTCTCCTGTTCTTTTTGTTTCTCTGTTTCCAAATATTTAGCAATTTAACGTTCCAAGAAAATTCCAACTTCCATAACAATTCTAGAAACCAAAATTTAAGGCTCGAGTCTTATTGGTGTACTTTGCTAGGTTATCAGGTAACTGGTTTCGTTTCCTAGTCAGTTGTTGAATAGTGCTGTGGTTAAACTGTGTTTAGGTTTTTGTTAGGAAGTGTGCCTAGCTTGAGCTTGTATAAAAATCAATGAATCGAAGAGTGTGGAAGTTTCTCTAGAAAATCATAATAAATGAAACCTGTGTTCTGCATACTATTTTCCTACAAAGTAATCTCCCTTCTTGTCATTGATCTATGCATCCAGGGGAAACTTGTTTTAGATCATTTCGACATACAAAAGGAGGCAAGGAATAAGGGAGGTTCTGTTGTTCAAAACATAAGCTTGAATTTTATATTTACTTGCCAATTTTTAGTTTGTTGTCCTTTTGATTGTTAATATGAATGGCTTCATGTCCCTTTAGAAGCTCCCTATGTAGCAAATATTAAACCTTTTGTTGCTATTCCAAGCTTAAATTGTTAATCAATTCTGTATGTCATTGTTTCACTGGCATTGTAATTTAAGCTTGGTAATAAAATCATTGTCAAATAATTCTCTTTCTCTCTGTAGTTTGAACTCAAGACATTAACTTGATAGTTTGTCTTTCTGGTTGTCTTATTTTTCAGGTCCAAATCCTATGATGTTTGATGTGCAATACTAATTTAGGCATTGGACTACGACTGCAACTCTCCTTTTGAAAAAAACTTAAAAACTTTTAATATGCTTAGCCATGCTGTGAATGCTTTATACACAGGTCTGGAACCCGCTGGGAATAGTCAGTGTGATGACTGCTTTCAATTTCCCATGTGCTTGTCTTGGTGCCCTTTACTTAATTCTGTAATCATGGTATCATATTTTGCTTTCGGACGGAATGCTGCTTTGAGTTTTTTCTGCAGAGATTATTTTGTGTGGTAAATTTGTGATGTATACTTTGGTATGATCAATGACTTCAAACAAACTATTGTATAACATATTTTTCTCACAACCTGTTTATTATCATGTGATTCGGTATGGTGGTCAATATGGTTTAATCTTAAGCAGTTAAATGGGCTACACATTTAAAAATAATCGGCCCACAATCAATCATGTTGGGCAGGGGCAATTGCCAAAGCTATTAAACTCGGTCTCAAAGTCTTGGAGTTTTAGATTTTGTTTTTCAATGAAAAGCAGTTTAAGAGTTTGGATTGGGTGGTTGAACATAAATTATTATTATTTTTTAACATTCTTATTACTAATATTATTTATAAAGGATTTATGTTATTTATTTTTATCTCTTGTTTTTGCTATTCATAACATATGGTAATGATTATCTTGGAAGATGATAACATATGGTTACGATTACCATGGAAGATGATCAATATTAATTACATGCATTTAATCATATATATTGATGTCAATTTTTTTGAAATAGTCAAATAATATATGAATCAATCTATCTTTCATCATGATAAATAGCATTTTCACCAAATTATTAAACTAAATATGTTTTTTTGTGTTAGAAAGTGAAAAAATAAATAAAAAAATTTCAATGGCTCGTATATATAATCTTTAAATCCCATGAGTGGAAGGGACGGCACCGTCTTGCACTGCAGGTAAACACTGCAATCTGGGTCCTAGAACCGTATAAAATCAAAGCTATATATAGAATGCCATGGAGTCATGTCATTGGCCACTAGTCTTTCACTAAATCTGAGCTATGTTAAGCAGGATCTTTTATCTATGTCTGTTTCTCTGATCGAACTTTCACTCTTTTTTTACCACATTTTGGAAACGCATATTTCAGATTCTACTTCCTCTTAATTCTCTGGCAGTGTGTAAATCAATGCTTCTGGGAACAAAAGCAAGCTTTGAGTACCACCATTTCAAAGCAAATCTACCATAAACATATAGCCCTTTTGGCAGTGAAAGATACTAAGAAAATAAATCCAGGATCAAAATTTTCAATTTTAAGCAAATGCATCAAGTATTTCCCTTGCTCTAGAAAGGTTCAGTTTTCTTGGGAAAATTAAAGAAAAAGTTGTAATTATAACTCTAGTTTTGGGACATGTAAAATGAGTTAATTAATTGCTAAATAAATAAATTAATAATTTGACCAAATTACACAAACCCAGTAGGATAAACTCGTTTTTGTTTCCTTATACCAAATAAATTAATTAATTATTTAAATTTTCATCGTTGATTTTAAAAAAAGGAAAAAGAAAATATACCCTTAGTTGAAAAATGACACAATCATAGATTACCTCAAATTCTTTTTAGTTACTAAGGGGTGTGTTTCATATTCCGGATGGTCTATTTTAAAAATGGGAATCATGCATTAAAAAATTCCGAGTGAAACGAATAACATGAAAACGATAAAAAAAGAAAATAATGAAACGACATGCAGTATTTCACTATATATATGTATATATATATATATATATAAATATATTTCCTTATACCAATGCCCAATCACAACAAAAAAAATTGGTTCATTCTCTTCTTCATCATAATTCTCGCAAGAAACAAACAGCTAGCATGAAATGATTTCATTTCACAAGACAGTATAGTACTGGATATGAAATATTAATTACTGTATGCAAAAATTACCAGCAGAAGTGATACATCTAGTACATAGCTCTATTAATGAGTAATGAACAAAGTGAGAATTTCTTTGATTCTACACAGGAAACAAAATCATTTCATGCGTGTTAATTTGGATCAGGAAAAAAGAAAAATTTGACTCATTCAATCCCAAGAGGGGGAAAAAAAAAAAAAAACAAAAAACAAAAAATTACTGAATCATCAACTGGCAAAAGCATTTAATTCAGTTGTACAGTACATCAGAATGAACTTAGCCTGGAGAGACTGTATTCAACTAATAATTAGGTTGCTTATCAACAGGACTTTGTGGGTCCAATGTAACATAAATTTGGTGTACTTTTTTATTATTATTTTTATTTTACAAATATGAAAAGCTCGTATTCCCAATTTCTCATTGTTTGGTGTGAGCATTGAGGGAAAATCTCAAAATTTTCTGACTGGCATGAAAATCATTTTTTTTTTTTAATCTTTTTAATTTTCTAGAGAACCAATCATCTTCTAAAGAAAACCATGGTCAAGCTCACATAGGTCAAACCCATCCAATCAAATATCTGAAGGCCTTGTTTGGATTCTGACGAAGTATTTACACAAACCTTATATAAAAAACTTGGTATAAATTTAAAGAGAACTAAAAGAACATCCAGTAGATGGGTGCTAGATTTGGTATAACCCTGGCAGGCCGAGGTTCTACTTATAGAATGTGGTGACCAAACAAAAAACAACATATGGGACATTTTTCAAGAACACCATTCCAATGGGATTTTTTTACTGCAACTTTAATCACTACTTTTCTCTCTCTTTTTTCTCTCTTTCTCAATCTCTGTCTCGCTTACCAAGGCCCCAAAACTCTCTCTCTCCTCTCTCTCATACTCAAAAGCCAAACAATCTATCATCACAGATTTTGCTCATCAGGTCAGTCACTCACCTCAAGCAGTACTTGGTTCTTTAACTTTTTTCTTCTATATCTTTCTGCTTATTCCAAGCTTTTCAAACATGGGTTCTTTTTTCTTTTTCTTTTTTCTTTTCTTTTAATCATTTCTTTTATACAAATATTTGATTTTTGATGTTGCTAGGTTTTGACTGAAAGGCAAAAAGGAAGCATATATGGAGAGGAAGAATAATAGTGTGATGAACAACAGCTTGAAAGATCATGGTATTGTTACTAAAGCCATTAGAGATTCAAAAACCATGATGAGTAATAATCAAAGCAACAAAGCTGCTAGAGATCATTCATCATGGAACTCATCATGTGATAATAATCACCACCAAAGCTATGAAGAAGATTATATGAATGGGTTCTCATGGCCTCCAAGATCCTATACTTGTAGCTTCTGCAAAAGGGAATTCAGATCTGCTCAAGCTTTGGGTGGTCACATGAATGTTCACAGGAAAGATAGAGCAAGGCTTAGACAATCTTCACCAAATGATCATCAGGGTCAGTACACAACATTTCTTAACCTTAACCTCAAACCTAACCCTAACCCTAATTTTGCTTCCTCATCATCCTCATTTTCTTCTGCTTCTTCAACTAGGCTGCCATTTGTACCATTTACTAGCTCACTATCTTCTCTGATTTCTCCACCTCTTTCTTCTTTATCTTCACCACCGCCGTCTTTATCTTCGGCTGAAAAATGGACTACTGCTTTAGATCATGGTGCTTTACTTGATCATCATCATCATCCTTTGAGCACCAAAGTCCCTGATTCGGCAAAAATATTGAAGAATGAAAGATCTGAAAGACTTTTTCATGGTAGTGTTGGAGGAGACGTTGGTAATTTTGCCAAAAAAGAAGTTTGCAAGAAGCATTTGAAGAAGGCTGAGAAGACTGTTAGATTGGACTTGGGAATTGGTATGGTTGGTGATGCAAAGGAGGACATAGACTTGGAACTTCGATTGGGATACTCCTAGGTAAAACTAGAAAGGAGGGAAAAAAAAAACAAAAAAAAAAAGGCATTAATTTACTAGTTGAGTTTTAGAGTTTTCTTAAATCCTTAAAAAAAAAAAAAAAAAAATCAACTTATGAGAAGGATAGAGATGTGTTAGAGATGCTTATAATTAACCAACTATTTATTTTTATTTTCCACTATATTTGGCAACTGATTTTATATTAGGTTTTATTAATTTATGTCATCATTTTAAGATTTAAGTGATTAACATTTTGAACCCCATTTTGTTCTCTCATTCCCAAGAGAAAAGCTTGGCCTTTTATCAAATTTAGTAAATAATTGTTTGTCATTTTTCATTCTGTGACCCATGATTCATGATCTATATATATATATATATACACATATATTATAATATGAGTTATAATTCATACATATATATGATCTATCCTACCACTTATATAATTGAGCTAGAGAGAAAGAGAGAGAATTATATCCTGCATCATCCAAGAATGCGTGCCTGCCTTTTAAATTTAATTTCTTATGGTGTTTTTGTAGTTGGTAATTAATTGTTGTTGATATGTTTGAACTTGTTAGGTTAACTGTAACTTAACAACATAAAATTAAATGTTGGTTTAATTGTAGAAGCAAAATAAAATGATTACATATCAGTATACAGGGGGGAGTTTCTTGGTGATTATTCTACTAACTAAAAATATTCTTAACTATTTGCTAGAAACATACATGTTAGATTGCTCTTGGTGAAGGGTTTTTATTTTTAAATTTTTAGTTTTTTGTATTGACGAACTTAAAACGAGGAAGAGAGAAAGAGGATGAACAAACACAGTACATAGTCTTGTCCCACTTAGGTCATCACTTGCAAGCTGTGTGGTGTATCTAGCTATAGGGGTTTGCTAGGAGTACTATGTCAGACAACACCACATAAAACCAAATAATAGAGGGAAAAAAAAAAAAGTATTTTTAAGTAAATAAAATGGACTATACGCATAGATTTATACACTCACACAATATATATAGGGTTATCCTTCCTATCTATCCCTTTTGTATGTTGAAAGGGATTCGGGAGAGATACGCGCATATAAGTCAAAGGCCAGTCAAATAGTCAATCATCTTAGTCATTTTCATAGATATATACACTATTTCATATAAATAGAATATGGACAAATTGTATCCAATTCAAATTATTAAGGATGTTTTCAACTCAAACTGTGCCAGAGACTTCACAATTGAGTTATACAGCTTTGTTTCTTTTTTCATTTTTTCTCTCTTCTTTTATAAAATTATATTATCAATGAATAATATTTGCTAAGACTAACCATTTGATATGTCTTTTCGATGTCCAAAAAATGCTCTTCTTTTATATTTTGAGCGGTTGAAAATGCATTGCAGCACATCAATTCTAAATACAGATTAATTTTTAATATATAAGACCACCAAAAAAATCAATGAACTTCGCGCCTGCCCTTACATTTTCTACCTTTCAGTATAATTAATTAACTAAATACAACTAGTAGTATCAAAGAATTAACAAATACAATTATGAATTCCCTCTATAACAACTTAATTGATAATGATCATTGATGATAACTTTCAGATACTAGATTCAAAATAAATAAATAAAACTATCAAAACTTGAGACATATTAGTGGCTTTTTGCTTGATTACGTTTTATTATTATTTTTTTAATCCAAGACTTCTTTCATATGGGCATAAAACCCTGATTCATTGATTTTCTTGTTAATTTGAACCATCGACCAATATATTTAAGGAAATCATTACTAATTAATCTTTGTTAAAGATTGTTGCCGCCTATAACACTTCAACAGTACTCTTTAATTCAGACCTAATGAATGGCATTTACTTTCTCACCTATTCAAAACATATAAGTAGATTGAAGATGATGATTGAGATTTCAATGTTTTAAATTTACCAAGAATAAGAGAACACTCGCTAACATTAAGTAATTTCTTACTGCGAAACTTGCAAACAACGATTATCCATTTCTTTTTTTCAATTTTGAATTGAAACAAATTCAGAGTTATGAATGGTACTGAAAAAATAGTAGTTTTACTACTTAACTATTCTTGCACGGACCAAGATAAAAATAATAATAATAATAAAACATTGATGGAATTATATATTTACACATTTACAGTAACCACTTGATTGTTAGTAACTTCAATTTAAAGAAAAATGGGAATAAATGTTGGGGGAGGGGAGGGGTAAAAAAATTAAAGAGGGAGCAATAAAACAAAGAAGTTACATTGGGAATAAATGTTGGGTGGAATATATGTATCATTGATGAGTGTGTTTGGAGATTATGATAAGTAGGGCAAAGGTTTCCATGTCAATGATATTTGGATGCATTTTCCCAAAATCTGACGGTTTGCATGTTCCCGACAATGTCTGGGTGTCAAATGGTATGATGGCATTTCCTTATTTGGAACGAAATGTTTTTGTCACTTCCACCCTGCTCAGACAACTCCCAACTCTTTCCCCAATATAACCCATTAACTGTCCCTTGCATTCAAAATCAAACCCAAAATAAAAATCCCACATCGAAATCATCATGATCCTCAAAATCATTAATTAATTAATTAACTACCAGCGGTTTATATATGTTTAATTGTCTCTAATTTATGCTTCATAAATGGGTAGGTGAGCTTTAAAGTTTAATTAACCTAAGGAGAGGGTGATTAATTTGATATAATATATACGGTAATTATGTAATGTTGTTGATGTGATAGAACTAAAGCATAAAAATGAAAACAATAAAAGAAAAAGGAAAATTTATTTGTTTGTTTAGTAGGGGAGAAAAATGAACATCATGAGAAATTATCTCGTCCTTGGTTTGGTAGATGAGTACAAGGTACATATCCATACTCATTTGAACCCACGTCAAATAATCTATTGCCGCTTGGTCATATCCATTGGCTATCTCTTTATTTGAAGGAGATAAGTAGCAACACTTTGTTTATAAACAAAAATACCAAATTAAAGGATTTATAAAAATAGCATAATTAACCAAATGATTTTAATCCATACTAGAAGGAAACCTATATTAAATAAGCATGGAAAAAAGGTATTTAAAACTGAATTAGCGCTTTGAAAATAGAGTTTGGATAGCTATTACAAATGGTCAATCTCACCTCATGATCTAATCAGATGGCTCACATTTTTTTGTACCTAAGATTAGTCAAATGTAGGGATCCATCTCAATAGTAAATTTTTAATCTTCCCGACCCAAAAAAAGAAAAAAGAAAAAAAGAGAAACCTCAGTAATTAATAGTCATGGTATGAATGGCATCCAAAAATTGAAATGCGTAATCATTACAGTTGATTAACATCCAGTATTACTTTTGTACATTAGGACATTTAATACAATTTTATTGTACAACAAAATGTAGATAATAACTCTGCTTAATATGCCTTGTATAAATATATAATTTTGAACGTTAGTCACTATACAAAAATATATAATTCCGTCTAGTAAGGAGTGTTGTATCTAAGAGCATGTGTGGTTATGCTTTTATAAAAAAAAAATAAATAAATAAAAATGTTATTTGCTATCATATTGTGATAGAGCACTACTTGCACCCATATATTATGTTGAATTTAATTAAATACTTTAAAAAAAATTACATTTTTAAATTAGATTTTAATTAAAAAATCCACATAATTAAATATTTTTAATAATATTTATCATTTCAACATATTCTAACTAGTTATTCATCATTAACGGTGATAACTAGTTAAATTCAGCAAACACTTAGTTTTCTTTTATAAGAGCTTCCATGAATAGTAGTATTTTAGTTAAGTACAACTTAACAGAGAAACTAAAAAAATGTTTTGTTAAAATTCATTAAAAAAAAAAAAAAAAAAACTTCCTTATTTGCTGTTTATGCCAAACATCTTGACCTTGTCACATGTTTTCTTTCTCATTAGTTTTCCAAATCATTACTCTAGAACCAAAAAAATAAATAAAATAAATAAAAAATAAAAGCAGAAACAAACAGTGCAATAATAAAAAGTGAATCTAGGAGGAAATTGAAGAGTAAGAGCACGTGCCCACATCTGAGTTACAATAATATATGTACTATCCAAACTTCCCGTTGTTAAGATACGTTATAGAGTAGTCATATATATACTGAGAAGCTCATATTCATCCTCATGGGAGAGACAGAAATCAATTTCAAGTACTTAGATATATCATCATGATCAAAATACAAACTCTACTGTGTAAATACTGAAGAATTTGGATAAGACAAAGTGAACCTCATTATCTGCCTACAGTACAAAAACCATGCTAAAGAATCAATTCCTTGCCCTTGCCTCCTTATGATATTATACTTCCTATTCCACTGGTACCTACACCAGTTTTCAAGGTTGTGGGCCATCCCTCAATTTGGATGGTTGTAATATCAACATGTTGCCTACGTGGCAAAGTTTCAGGCCATTGATGTAACATAAGTCAATTTTACTCCATTGATATGTAAGTGGCATGTACCCTTCAAAGACGGGAACTATGAAACCAAAAGACGAATTAGTAACTACCCCTTAACTAGGTGTTGATAAGAATTTCCCTTTTTTATTTGAAGCAGTGGATTCAAACAACATTGTCTAGCAAAACTGTAATTTTTATGCTAATCGGTTGTTGTCAAAATAAAACAGAAAGTGTGTTGAAAGTGAAAAATGATTTAGCATAAAAAAACGTCTCTAATATCAAATACTATTTTAGTATTATTATTTTTTAAAATTAGATATTGATATAAATTCTCGGATCATATATAATTTAATAAATCTAGAATTAAACACATTGATCTCTGAATGGCTGTCTGCCAATTATTTGTGTATGGGAAACTGGAGAGACAATCAAAAGACTTATAGTCAAAACCGACTAGGTTATTTTTTTTTTCAGTCTGCCAATTATTTGTCGTTTTTTTTTTCCTCGTTTTAAGTTAATTGTCGTTCTTTTCTCCATTTAAGTTATGTTACTTTGTTCACCAGGGAAAAGATTGCGTCTCTTTTGCCGCAACGTCGTATTCAATTATATAAATAATAACTAAACATATTGGATCCTTTTTAACTTAGCTTCTCACTATTAAAAAAAAAAAAAAAAGACTCTGATTTTAATTTCCTTTTTATTTGATTTATGTATGCAATCAAATGGTGTGTGACAGGCAACAACTCGAATAAGAGGAACAAGGTCAGTTTTTTCGTTTAAAACTTTATTACATATTTGTAGTGTTTTTTTTTTTTAACTAAGACTCCCGCAAAACAACAGTCTCGTCCAATAGATGGTAAATTACTAATTGATTATCTTTGTCTCTTAAACCAAAATGGTTCAACGAAAATTGTTATATATTTGGTTCATGAAAAAAGACAATACGACTAAAATCAGTAATATTCTACTCGGACATATTAGACAATTTATGTTGAAATGGTAAGATAAAGAGGTGTTCATTTTCTACCATATTTATAGGATGTTGTTCTATAATGGGAAGTTATACATGTATGATGTGATATCATAAACTATTCATAATCAAATATGTATATACGATATATGTTTATTTTGTTGTTGTATATAATTACTTAAAATTATAGATTATTAAATTTATGTTGCATGTGATAATCATAAGAATACAAAATAATATGGTGTTCATATTATGTATAATTTCGTCGCCTAGTTAGGTGAATAGGAACTAATTAAGCACTAAATGCATTATATCATGCATGTCGTGACCAAAAAGAATTTAAGGGTATTTAATTTAAAATGGAACTAAATGGAAATTGATAGAAAAGCTATATCATAGCATATATATATATATATATATGTTTGTGTGTGTGTGTGTGTGTGTTATTACTAATTTACTATTTAATTTTGGGTTTATTTTTTTCTCCTTTTATATATAATTAGTAATAAAAATATAAGAGAATATTCCATGCTTCAAATGGATATGCTATTCTTTCAGAAACAAAAGATATACTATTTTTTCAGAAATAGAGAAAAAATAAACAAAATTAAACATAATAAAACATAACAAGTTATATATTAGATTATTTTTTGGTCGCGCTAAATATAAAAATTGAAAGTTTAAATAAAAAGATTTTATATCAAAAAAACCTAAATAGAAAAACTTTTAACTAAGGGGTCATAAATTAAATTTAATTCTATAATTAATTGGTTGGGTTGCTAATTCTTTTTATACATACATACATATATATATATATATATATATATATATATATGATGATGATGAATAACTATAGGTTGCTTATTCTTAATTGTCTGAAATTGTTGCAAAGAGATGTAGAGCTAGCTTGGTGGTGTGGTGTGGAAAGTAAATCAAAGAGGTCCCCACACGTGGGATGTGAAAGTAGAGAGAAAGAAAGGGAGACAATTAGGATAGAGAATAGGCTGCCAAAATGTTTGTTTTAGTGAAAGTGAGAAAGAGAAGGGCATGGCATAAAGGAAGCCCAGTCGGCGCACATCAACATCTTTTTACTCACTCTAAACACCAATAAAAATCCACTTTTCCATTCACTCTTCCCTGTTTTCGTTTTTGTTTTTTTGTATTTTATGTTTACTCTTTGTTTTCATAAAATCGCATATTCACTCATTTTTCTTGTGCATTGCTTTCAACAACAAGGACTCTGACCTCACTTTGATTATGATTTGCATATGCTTTGTTTCTAATTTGATGTGTTTGAATGTAGGTGAGGTATATTTTGGAAATCAATTTTTGCCTTATAAGATAAGGTAGGGTTTTAGGCATAGTATGGAACTCTGTATGCACCATGCGGTGTAATGGTGATAGAAAGTTATTATCAGTCAATATATATATATATATATATATATAGCAAGGTATCTTTCATTGGTGAGGGACCCATCATCACCGTGATTAAGATTTATCATTTTTTCTTCTACTATTTTATATTATTTAAAATATTTATTTGATCATCATCAAAAATATTGAAACTGATGCATTCTTGTCATTTTGATCTTGGTACATATGCAATCAATTCAAGTTGGTCAAGAAATCCAATTTTTTGAAGTACAAAAAGAGGATTTTTGCAGTACTCGTTTTAGAGAATAAATTTTCATCCTCACAAGTCAAAATGATCATTTTCTCTATGGTCCTCCTTCCTAGGTTCAAATCAAACATGCTCCTCTACAACACTGCCAAGCCAAATAAAATAAAACAATTCTTGTATCTTCATCTTATTAAATCAAAGAAATTTGTTTTTTTTTTTTTTTTGTCTTTTTATGTAGAATGTCAGTTAAGAAGAAGGAAAAAGTTTAGTGGTTATGTATATACTCCAGTTAACCAAATTTTAGGGACAATTTAGTTTCAGAGGTTGGACTTTAGAGGTCTAAATGCACGTAATTTTGTAGATCCAAGCGCTCTGAAATTTCAAAGGCCGACCACCTATATTTAAGAGAAAAATACAATTATATTGAGGTTGTATTAATTTTTGAGATCACTGTTTGTATGATTTTTTTTTTCAATTAGGTAAAAAAGCAAAAAAATAAATAAATAAATAAAAACGTTACATATATGAGCCCAGACTCATTAGGCCCAAAAACTAACCAGTAGTCCAGTTCTGAGTTTGGACTCATTCAGTAAACAAGCCCAAATCAACTCTAACTTGTAAAATCCCACTTTTACATACAAAAACACACACACACACACACACACACACATATTTATATATATATATATATATATATATATATATAATATTATATTATATATAATAATAATTATTATTATTCAATTACGATATATTAATTTTATAAAATTATGATATAATATAAAAAAATCAAACTGAAACAAAATAACTGACCGATCCTTATTTGATTGATTAGAATTATATATATATATATATATATATATATCTATAAAGAGAAAGAGAGAATAAAGGTGCCTTCTATGCTTTAATCATGATAAATATTTTTTTTGAAGAAATAATCAAAAAATATGTTTCTTAATAAAAGTCCATGTACTGAATTGGCACGGTGCATCTTGTGCACTCCAAAATAGTTTAATGTCATACAGGTTGTACCAAACTCATATAGGAATTCAAAGTTTTTCTAAAATTGACCATACAACTTGGACGGCCCTAGTCAGCAGTCAGCATACTCTAATAATCACGTCACTTTAATATTTACAAAATTTATTTGAAAAAAAGAAAAAGAAAAAATAAAAATATGAATGTTGAAAGAGTCACTTGTTAACTTGTCATCTTGCAAACTGGACAGCAAAAATAAAAGGTTAAAATAGAGAATTGGATAATTTTTTATTTTTTATTTTTTTAATTATGTTTTTGTAGGAAGCTTACAATCATGCTGATGTGTCAGATCATGATGTTGATCCATTAATCCATTCTACCTTATCATATTGTTTAATTACCTCAATATTTACCAAGAATAATATTGTTCAATTACCCTATACAGGACCATAGTATCCAAGATTATATACATATATATATATGGAAAAATTTCTAGTACTCTCTTATAGTTCATCCAATTAAGCAAATAAAGTAAAGGGTGCGTGGAGGAGTAATCGTAGACTGGAAGTAAAAAGAAGAAAAAAATTAAAGAAGACGAAGAGAAATATAGGTTACTGGATTTCTAAGATGTACTTTAAAATTCAATTAATGGCTTCCCAATACTCAAATTTGATGGTGAGTCTTCCTTCGAGGAAACCGATACTCAAAATCTTCTCCAATTGAAATAAATAAAAATAATAAAATCCAATAAAATAATTTAAATATCAAAATCCATAAGCATTATTTGATTTTAATCTTGCTCTTTTCTTAAATGGCTGGCTATGAAGTTTTGGCATATCACGTCATTAAACAAAAGTTGTTAAAAGGCCTTTTTTTTTACATGGACAAATTGTCTTTACTTGTAGCAAGATTTTTTGGAGGAGGACTCGCCGCTCAGTACAACAGGAGTATTAGAAATTTTTCCATATATATAAAAGGAAGTGTTCTATATGTATGTATTAAATAAAATTTGACCAATTTTCTTGTCCGAGGGTGAATGGATGATTATCATTATCCTTAATTAAACAATTAGGTGAAACAACCATACATACATTAGATTAAACCCATTTAACAGTTTTCATCAAAAAAAAAAATTTAAACCCATTTAACATTTACAAGTTAGGATGATTTGTCCCAAAAAAAAAAAAAGTTTGTCAAAGAAAAAAAAACCAATTTCATCATTGATTTTACCCTTCACCCAAATTGTGAACACGTTCATAAAAAGTCAGCTGATGTTGAGATTTATTTCAACAATTTTTAGAGGTGAACAAACAATTAATTAATTAATTAATTAACCAGGCCTCTGTCTCTGTATATATGTATATAAGTTGGCAAAGACTACTAGGTGGGCCCATAAAAGGGCGAGCATTCGGTCCTTTTGATTTTCAAGGGCTTGTTGAACAATAATTTGGACCTACCGTTGTTTTGAATTCTGATTCCAGGAAGATACAGACATTGTGAACATATTAGATTTTTTGTGAAAAACAACTACAAATTTATTTTTATTAAGAAAACTAATTAATGAATTGGGAATGTACAAAGTAGCAGGAGTACTAGCACAGCACTCACGTTGTTGTCATTGAAACATTGACGTCCTTCTTCATCCATTTGTCCAACGTTGTTTTCTTCTTCTTCTTCTTTTTCTTTCTACTTATTATTATTATTATTATTATTATTGTATAATTAATAATTTTTCTTATAAAGTTTTTATACATAAACTTAAGCAGAAACACAAAAATTATATAGTTAGCCGTCTTCAATAGTAAGCACTGGTATCATCTTAAAAGAGACATGGTCAAAGCAAAAAAGTACTTTCAAAGAACAAAAAATTTTGAAATCCAAACAGAAACGCGTTTCCATGGCCGTCTTCGATCCAAAAAGAAGCAGTTCATTTAATAACTACTACTTCACTAACAGACATTTGGTATGGTAGATATTTCTTAAAAACTTCTCTTTTTGTGTTAAATAACTAGATGGGTTACCATCATTTTATTCCTTTTGAACTACTCCCCCAAATTCTCTATGTACTTCCTATCATCTTAATTTCAACCATAGACTACTAGGACCTATGTGTGTGTGTGTGTGTGTGTGTATATATAGAAAGATATTAGTATATTACTAATTTATTTAGCGCCTTTTTTTTTTTTTTTTTGGGATTCGGTAATTGGTGTTTAGTAATTTAATGAAGGTGGTTTTGATCAATTAACTAATCAGGTTTTAGCAATATCTTTCATAGATGAAGGAAGAAAAAGGGAGAATTTGCTCAAAACCTATAGATATAATAATCATGCATATACAAATCAAAGAACCATTTTAATTCGTTAAATATCTCAACTTGCATCATACATACCGAACTTAGGAAATTCGGTTCAAAACTTACATATCAACGCGGTTATACATTGCATAAATATATATATATATATATATATATATTCATCCAATTCATCCCTTTTACTTTCGAGAGATATGTTCACATTTTGAAAACCAAGTAGCTAAAAATTTACTTTATTAATGTTTCTCATGAACTAGGACAGAATACGACTTGGGAAAATTTGAGTTTATTCATATCAGTAGAAGAATGTGAACAGGAAAATCTATAGTCCAAAAGTAGAGTGACATGGAATTTAAGCTAAACCTTGGTACAATAAGTAAATAAATATACCCTCTAATTCATTATGAACTAAATTATGAAGCACATATAGAAAGTCCTATAAAGAGTAAATACAATAATTTTATAGAATGGGTATATAAAGAAAAATATTGACAAGTAACAAACGCGTTATCCCTCTTGCGAAACCTACATACAATCGAGCTACAAAGAGCAAACAAAATTAATCAAAAGTGAGAGAAAGAGAGTTTGAAAAATATAAATAGTATATATTATATATAAATATATAAAATAAAGCCTAAATGGAATGGATGGAACAAGTAGAGAGCCGGCTAAATGAAAAAGTCTAAATAATAAAACGCCAAAACTGTGGCTCTTTCTAATCTTCTTTAATATACAAATCCACTAAACCCCACAATGTGATTGCCAATGTCTTTTAATTGTCTCTTTCTCATCACACCCTTCATACCTTTCCTGCTTTCTTCATAAAACCCTACTTTTTCCTCCTACCCTTTCTCTCTCTCTCTCTCTCTCTCTCTCCCCCCCAAAATATTCTCCATCTTCCATCTATTACTCCCCCCCCCCCCCAAACACACACACAAACACACAAAAAAAAAAAAAAATCACCATCTTCCATCTCTCTCTCTCTCTCTCTCTCTCTCTCTCAATTAAGACAACTAATGGATTCAGGGAAACAACAACAAGGAAGCTCCGACAGTACTTCAAGTGAAGAAAACGAATATCGGTCGGAAAAACAAGTCAAAGACCTCAAACGGTGCTACGAGTGCACATTTTGCAAGAGAGGCTTCACGAACGCACAGGCTTTGGGAGGACATATGAACATCCATAGGAAAGATCGGGCTGCTGCTAATAAAGCAAAACATCAAACAGGTTCTTCGACTTCGAGTCACGGCCAGATTAATAGTGAAGATCAATCATTATCCATGGCTGCACCTAGGTACTACCCGGCTATGGAGTCGGCAAACAGGAATAGTTATTATCCTCACATGTATTTTGAGTCATCTGGGTCTGCTGGTGCTAGTAATTTTCCTTATAATAATTCTTATTATTCCATTGATGATGGAGGTCATTCTTTTATCGGTTCTTCGAGGTCGAGCTCGAGTCAGACTGCTGCTGCTGCTGCTTTGACGATGAACGAAGAACTTATGGGTGCAAATTTGAGCTTGAGAATCGATTCGGCGATTTGGGAAGATAATGAAGTGAGGAGGGGTGTGAGGAATGGTGATGAAGTTGATTTGGAGCTTCGACTTGGCCATGATTGATTTACATTTGGGCTTATTCATATTGTTTGGGTTCCATACATATCAAAACTATATATATATATATACATATTGTACAGAGAGAAAGAGACTCTTAAGCATAATATCAAATATTATGGATTTAGATTAAAGAAGTAGAAAGAAAGGAAGGACCGTTTGTAATTGATTGAAGAAGAATTGGCTGCCGAATACTTAGAGCTTCTTGAGGTAATTAAGTGTTAGATTCTCCTTTTCTTTTATTATTATAGTATATTAGGAAAATTATAAGGCCTTCAATGCCATTTTATGAGCTCTGAGCGGAACTTGTCTTCTGATCTTTCTTTTTTTTTTTTTTTTTTTTTCCCCTCTCTCTTATTAACTCAAGAAATACATAATACGTTTATAGGATTTCGTTTTGTACATGTTTTGCTTTTATATCTGTCTTTCCTTCCTTCTTTTTAAGTAATGCATACCCAAATTATACTAATTATTGAAGAGAACTAGTTGGAAAAGCTCTTATATATTGTTATGAAGAAACTGTTAGTGTTGCTTTTTCTTTTTTTGGGCTTATGCTAACTAATATTCTTCATGATCTAATTGTACAGAAATTACTACTTAATTAGCCTTCTTAGCGTTTCTTTCAAAGAAGAAACTTACTGGCAAAGTTACATTCTTTAACCTTGCTCCTTGCAATTTTTCACGGCTTGAAAAGTTAACTGACATATGATCGACTTTATTAATATTTGCACTATACGCTAGCTACATATAAAATGTATAACACATGGAATAATGCCGGAAGTAGAAGGTATGCATGAGGGTGAGCTAGCACAGAAATTGTCAACAACTTTGTTGTGTTGTAATTTGAATTCATTGTTTATGTATATGGGTAAATTTCATTTACACTTTTTAGATTTTACCATAATATTATTTAGACCCATTTTTAGAAAATCCATCAATATTAGCCTCTTTTTAATTTTCTATATTTATCAAAATAGACTCATCTGTTAATTGTAATCATTAGAAACCAAAGAAAAGTTAAAAATTAATATTTTATGATTGAACAATACAGTAAAAATATAATTTAATTTTTAACTGTTAAAATTAATTGATAAAAACTGATACATATTAATAGATAAATCTCTTTTGGTATGTTTATTAAACTAAAGGGAGGTGAGTGATGATTTTCCAAAAGCGTAAAGTGTAAATGATATTATGAAAAAAACCTGAAAGATGTAAATGAAATTAACCCTCATATGTAAATATATATATATATATATATATATGCATAACAAGTTTTTGAAAGCACATTATGGTATAGCAAGGTATCTCCTTCCTTTTCTCTATTTTGTATTAGATGTTTATATATTTGATAATATGAAGTATTTCATATCTGAATATAGATTATGGAGTCAATTTACCTCATGAAATTCTATATTATATATATATAGATATATATGGATATGATACATATACATTGTTGAACCATGAAGTAGCTTCTATATTGGTAAGTTAAATTTACTTTGAATTATGAAGTGCAATTTTAAGAGTTTCATGTGATAAGTGGAAGGGGAACGAAGAAGGGGAGATAGAAGAAGCGAAAAATCTGTTTTGTTGTCTCATATATTTGGTGGAAGGGGTTGGGTAAATGGGTATAATATGTTAGAGTAATTATATATAGAAATAATTTCTTTATGATTATATATAGTTTTTCTTATTTGTTTTACTAATACTAGGTATAATGAAAATTATTGACATTAATAATATATAGTACATTTCTTTCTTCCAATACAACAGGTAGGATTAGTAATTCTAAAAAAAAATCCTACTTTTTTTTTTTCTGCAACTTAATTAAAAAATAATATTTATACCAAATCTCTGCTTGAAACAAGGAAGGTGGAGATTAATTTTTAATCTAACTCGCATAGGTGTATATATATATATATAGATATATTATAATTAATAAGCTCATAAATACTTTGTTAGCTTTCAAATTTTGAATGTTAACTTTATCATAAACATATCCTCAAGGAAGTTGATTCTCTCTTTCGTGTTATATTGTAATGACTCTGTGTACTATATACCGAGAGAGCATTCATCACTCCATGTAGTCCATGTGCACCTACTGACCAGTCTCTTCCAACACTAATTAAAGCTTTAGACAGGAAAAGTCTTCCCCTTGGGAAGCAAGGAAACAGACGTACAGGCTATGGTTTCCCTCTATTTCAACAAATTAAAACCTTTTAGCCCCCTTTATTTACTTCTATTTGCATTGAGGGGGTGAATATGAACTAAAAGGTGTCTTGTTAATTGATAGCTTTATTAGAAACAATATTAGTTCTTAAAAGCGCAAATCATTCACGACTTTTATCCCCAGTTTAATTTCGAGTTTGCAATCCATGCATTAAGAAAACTAAAAAGAGAGCAGAAAGATGAAGTAATTACAAAAGTTACTTCTAGAACATATATTAGCTTCTTATTTTCTTGTTGTATGTCTCTTTGTTACTCTATAATTTTTCTTTTAACTTAATGGTTCGAACTAGTTAAAATACCTTCTTTAAATTTTATTTTATTTTTCCATTTTCACCCATGAATTCAAATAGAAAGCCATTATTATGGATAATAAAAATTTTGTAGAGTGTGCTAACATAAATCTTATATATTAGCCAGATATAAATATCATAGCCAAAATCCATGGGATAAAAATTTAAGATTTACCATGATGGTGGAAATATGTGGTGCTTAGCTCAAGCAAATGAAATAATGGTTACCTGGTTTGACGGGGTGCCGGCCAAAAAAATTAAAAGATAAATAAAAGAAAAACTAGATAGTCCTTAGTTAATTAAAGGGATGCCAACTAGGAAAGAATGGATGGTCTTTAATTAAAGGGGCCAAAAATGGATATTAAAAGGTGAAATTTTAGAATCTGTATATAATTGTCACTTGTCAGTGGAAGAAAACTGTCAGAGCAAAATTAATCTTTAATATTTTGCCACAATCAAGAAATCAAGCTGAGCAGACAACCTCAACGGGGGTTCTTGAAGAAAAAACTATGGAAAATCAAGTAATTCTGTTTGAAGAATGAAAAAAATTTCCATGCTAATGAGGTTGCTAAGTACTGTATGTACCAATTTTTTTTTTTTTTTTTTATTTAAGCTCTTGGGGATTCAAAGTCAGTTAAATTGGTATTTAACCGGCGTATATAGTTCAAAGTATGGATATCTATATGCATATTTATGTTAAGCGTTTATGTATATCTATATGTATATGTATGTTGAGCGTTTGTTGTACCAAAATATTTGATAAATATTTTTCAGCAAATCATTTTTTTCTTTTTTCTTTTTTCTTTTTTTTTCCCTGATTTGAAATCATTTGCTTTTGATTGTACATATTCAAAGACTCACTAGATATTCCGACACACAACTTCAAAGCATAAAGAAAATTTAGAGTGGCTAGTGCTGTAGAACATTAATTTATAGGGGAATTTGGCCCCATGTCCTCTTTAGAAGGATTATAACAATATATACCCTTGCATTGGTGAACTTTTTTGTTTTGCCCTTTAATATCTATTACACCCTTAAAAAAATTTTAAAAGATCTGGATGTCCTTTATTTTAGATCTAATACAAGGTTACCTTCTCGCTTGTGGTTATTTCTTCTTTGTTGCTTTAGAAATACTTGAATGGTAGATCGGAAGAATTTGGGTCTATAGCAAATGGGGGTTTTGTTTTGATTCTACTAGGATTTGTGGGTGTTTTTAAGTTTTTGACGTTGCTCACCAAGGTTTCTTTTGAAAAATTTGCATTGAAGAGGTCGGAGAAGCAATTGAATGTTCTCTTTGGGGCTTTGGGAGCCATAGCTAGGAATATGGTTTGCTTCCTCATTAGTCCTTTGGTTCTGGATATCAATTTTGGTCCACTTGATGGTTTTGGTAGATCTTCAATTGCTGTTTTAATGGGTTTCTTAGTTGGTTTTCTATTTATGCTTGCAACGAAGAGTTTATCTCTTTACAGGTAAGAAATAAAAATAAAGATTGCATACAAAACTCAGAAGATGTAAAAGTATTGCAGTTTGATCTGATTATTGTAAAGCTGCCTCATCTTTTTAGAGAAAGCAAAAACAAAAAACTCAAAAGATGTACAAATATTGCAGTTCGAATCTAATTACTATGTAAATCACAAGGACACTATTCAATCTATACATATGTGAAACAACACAATTTGAATAGAATCATCCTGTGTAGGCAGACTAGATTCATTTTACATCAAAACCGGATGCTTGTGCAAGATCTGACAACTCTTGTTCACCACTCAAAACCTGCAAGAAACACCCATCTTTGATGAGAAATGGATGAATTTCAAAGGGTGAGAAAATAAAATGTCGGGAGGGGAGAAACTCCAATGGCAATTTCATCTTGTCCAAATTGAGTAATCAGTAAAATCCAATGGATGAATTTTAACGCTTTCTCACCTGCCCATTTATCACCCATGTTGGGAAACCTTCAATTCCACCATCTGCGCATGCCTTTAAAATTTTGGTTCCTTTCTTATAACCATCAGGGAAGCATTCAAAATAATTCAACAGTTTTGCCACCTCACTTCCAAACATTTGCATTCAGTGTCACCATGCAAATACCATAATGTAGCAAGGAATTCATTTTTTGAAAACAAAATGCACAAAAGATGATCAATGTGAATACAATTACCAATTTTTCAATTTTATTAACCTCATGGTTCAAATCAGCTTCTAAAACAAAAGTTACAGAGTGCAGAGTTGCCTATTTTTGTTCTAGGTAGTGTGAACACCAGAAAGCCCCATACATTTTAACACCAATTGATTGCAGATGCTTTGCAAGAGAAAGAGCAAAAGGACTTGATGGTGATGTTATCTCAGTTGTAAAATATGGCAGTTTAATTTCAGCCAGGTTGACCAAGAAATGAAAAAGGGAAATAAGTCATTGAAAATGTCTTATACATTATAACCATATTTAAATTTATAATTTAAAACATTAATGACAGCATAGCAATCACCAATTTTCTCTAATCTGTTAGCATTCTTGTACAGTTTACATTTCTATTATCTATGTTGTTTTATTTCAGTTGAAATTTATAAAACTTTTTAAAATAAAAAATTGGGCTCTTGACATCTTAAGATTAGGGAAAACAGGAAAAGCAATGTTATGAGCGGACAGAGTTGAATAGCCTGCCATTATGCTAGCTTCAAGTCACACCCTAATGAATAAAGTAACCAAACCCCTATATTGCATATTCAAATAGAAAAAAATCACTGAGCAGAGAGAGAGAGAGAGAGAGAGCAATTAGCTTGAGGGCATGGGTTGTGAAGAGCTACATGATGAATTGAGAGCAAGAACCACCAAACTAACTATAAACAGCTGTAAACCCACCACTTTCTGTATCTGTTGCAACCTAAAATCCTATAATACAAACATCAAAGGAGTACATAGTTATTTTTACTATGACATAAACGCTTTGTTCTGTAAGTTTTTGGTAAATACAAAGATAAGAAAACATGAATACACCGAACAAATAGTTTACCTTTTGAGTGATGAAAAATAAGCTGAATGATAGGAGAGCAGATAATAGACAGTAAGAGCATGACGCTCCCGTAAATTCAGTGCTTAAAATATATAGGAAATACACACTTGAAGCAGCCATGGAGGTCGTAGTTCATACACTACTCCAGATAATAGGGTTGTATGTAATAGCTATATCCTACATATTCTTTTCTGTTTTTGTAATTTTTGTGTCTTTTTATAAGGAAATTTTAAGTAATCAACTTGGAGCTTGCCTTTTTTATGAATGTCTTCTTCTTACTTTTTCTGCCTTTTATGTAAAGTCCTTCACACGGTGCTAACTTAAACATTCAGGATCTGTTTTGTTATTACAGCCTGTATTTATGTATATGAGGACGAAAGGGTTCAAATACTAACTCATCTCCATGTCATGGTCTGTTGTCCTTATCGTCTTTTGCTTATTCTTAAATGGTTCAAAGGGTGGCTGATAGTGAATTTGGCAACTCCTCTGTGTGTACCTATCTCCATCCCTCCCATACTTGTTCAATGGGTTAAGCACTTTGCAAATTTAGGTTATTTCACTTGCAAATTTAGGTAATTACCAAAACCCCTATGGTTATCACATTTTACCAATTTTTTGGCCCCTACAAGTCCCCTACTGTGTGTTAAATGCAACAACATGCAAAATATACATTCTTCAATGATCCTAAAGAGAAAAAACCCCAAACGTTCTGAAAAAGTTCTCAAATTGGCACAAAAATTTGATTACCGTAAAGCTTTCGGTAATTACTGATGAAACCTACAGTAATCAATTTGTAGTTGCTGGAAAAATTACCGTAGGTTTCATCGGTAATTACTGAAACCCCTATGGTAATCACATTTTACCAATTTTTTGGCCCCCACGAGTCCCCTAATGTGTGTTAAATGCAACAACATGCAAAATATACATTCTTCAATGATCCTAAAGAGAAAAAACCTCAAAAGTTCTTAAAAAGTTCTCAAATTAGAAAAAAAAAATTTTGATTACTGTAGGGCCTTCGGTAATTACCGATGAAACCTACAGTAATCAATTTGTAGTTGCTGAAAAAATTACCGTAGGTTTTATCGGTAATTATCGAAACCCCTATAATAATCACATTTTACCAACTTTTTGGCCCCCACAAGTCCCCTAATGTGTGTTAAATGAAACAATATGCAAAATATACATACTTCAATGATCCTAAAGAGAAAAAGCCTCAAAAGTTTTGAAAAAGTTCTCAAATTGGCACTAAAATTTGATTACCGTAGGACCTTCGGTAATTACCAATGAAACCTACGGTAATCAATTTGTAGTTGGTGGAAAAATTACCATAGGTTTCATCGGTAATTACCGAAACCCCTATGGTAATCACATTTTACCAATTTTTTGGCCCTCACAAGTCCCTAATGTGTGTTAAATGCAACAACATGCAAAATATACATTCTTCAGTGATCCTAAAGAGAAAAAACCCCAAAAGTTCTGAAAAAGTTCTCGAATTGGCACAAAAATTTGATTACCATAGGACCTTCGGTAATTACCGATGAAACCTATAGTAATCAATTTGTAGTTCTAGAAAAATTACCGTAGGTTTCATCGGTAATTACCGAAACCCCTATGGTAATCACATTTTACCAGTTTTTTGGCCCTCACAAGTCTCCTAATGTGTGTTAAATGCAACAACATGCAAAATATACATTCTTCAATGAACCTAAAGAGAAAAAAATCCCAAAAGTTCTGAAAAAATTCTCAAATTGGCACAAAACTTTAATTATCGTAAGGCCTTCGGTAATTACCAATGAAACCTACCATAATCAATTTATCCTTGCTTGAAAAGTTACCGTAGGTTTTATCGGTAATTATCGAAACCTTTATGGTAATCATATTTTACCAATTTTTTGGCCCCCACAAGTCCCCTAATGTGTGTTAAATGCAACAACATGCACAATATACATTCTTCAATGATCCTAAAGAGAAAAAACCCCAAAAATAGTCAAATTGAAATTACCGATGGGGTTTCAGTAATTACCGATGGAACTGCCGGTAATTTTTCCAGCAAACACTGGGACTCCTAATATGGATTACCAATGGTGGCATTAGTAATTACCGATAACCCGTCAGTAATCAACTTTGGGTGAAATTTTCTAAGTTTTTCCAAACTTTTTGTGGATTGTATTATTGAGGATCATTAATAAAGCTATATTTTGCATGTTCTTAGTGGAAACACACATTATCAAAGTTGTCGGATTGAATTGTGATGATTTGCTTTGAAAATACATGACAAATTGAAATTACCGATAAGGTATCAGTAATTACCGATGCACCATCAGTAATCAACTTTATTTGGAATTTTTCCACTTTTTCCAGTCTTTTTGTAGATTTTTTTGTTGAGGATCATTAATAAAGTTAGATTTAGAATGTTATTGGTGGAAACATACATCATTGAAGTTTTTGGATGGACAATTGTAAATTACCGATGATGCATCGGTAATTACTGAAGGAAACTGTCAATAATTTTTTCAGCAAGCACATAGGCTCATACATAATAGTTCTTGCCATACTATTATTTATTTATTTATTTATTTTGTTGACAGCAAACCATCAAATATACCATATATATTAAAAAGGATAAAATATAAATATAAATATAAATATTTAGACAAACATATGTATATAGGATATAAATATAACTACTACCAACAACACAGTGGCCAAAAAAATATTTAATGATGACATACTCATTGATTCCAAATTAAGAGAAGCATGACAAAAGCACCTTGGAAACATTAACAAATTTTGAATATAATTTTATATCATACAAGATAGATGTAGTATGCAAATAGAAAAAATTACAAATTGTTTGTGAACTAATCTCGAGATCAAAAATGACTTGCAAACAGGTAGTGGATAAAGAAATAAGCTGCCTGAAGAACACTAAATGCAGCTAGCCAACTCAGAGAGAATGACTGAAGTAACTTGGCAACACAGCTAGACATCCAGGTTACATTACCAAGATTTGTTAATTACCTGGCCATGCCCACTCTAGAACAACAAACCAAGCCAAGGTATCCCATGCTAATATCTCACTTAAGCAATCATCCCAATCAAGGACTCCTAACAAAAGGATTATAGATAAACCAATCATTGCAGCTACAACTTTTGCTACACCAAGAGCTTCTCTGCAAGCATACAAAAATACATGGTAAATCAGAAATATAAGAAAAATGGATGTATATTCTTAACAAATAGCATACATGTAACACCCCGTCCCAAATCGCACCGGAATCCGTGCACGTTGACCGAGGTTGACCGTTGACCGTTGACCAAGGGGGTCAAAAGTTGACTTTTTGACTCGGTGAGAATTTTGAGTTGACTAGGGCACCGTGGCGAAGTGCACGATGCCACGAGTTCGTAGACTGGTAGCACGTCGAAAACGGAGCTACGGTTTGAAAGTTATGGACGAAACAAGTTGCGGTCCAAACTGTCCAAGGGGTGCCGGAGTTGACTTTTTTTTTATGGGGAATTGAGCTTTGACTCATGCATGGTTGTGAAGTGCTCGTCGATACGAGTTCACAGACTAGCGGCACGCTCAAAACGGACATCCGGTTAAAAAGTTATGGACGTTTGAAGTTTACCGGATACCGTATTATTTTAATATTTTTTTTGGGTCGGTGAACAGTGAAACGCCACGTGTCAGTTTCTGATTGGTCCACGTGGCATGAACAGTGTCACGCAGGGTTTTAATTTTGAAAAACTCTCGGGGAAGAGAGAGAAAGAGAGAGAAGAGAGAGAAAGAGAGAGAGGAGAGAGAAAGAGAGAGAGAGGACCCGCCGGCCGCCGGCCATTTTCACGTTTTTCCGGCCTAGTTACTGTACACGCGCCGGCCAGCCAGATTGCCCACCTCATTTCCGGCAAAACCTCCAAATTTCACGGCGAACGGCCGCCGGACGCGCCCGGATCGGACGTCCGAAGTTTGGCGGCGATTTTTCCCCTCCACCGCCGGCCACCGCGAATCGGCACTATTCCGGCCGATATACAGTACACGCGCCATACACCCAGCATCCTCTCCTCAAGTCCGGCCTACCCACCAAAAATCACGGCCATCGGACCACCGACGCGCCGGGATCGGAGCGTTTTCCGGCGAGGGGTCGAAAATCTTCAAACGGTGATTTCTCCGCCGTCCGACCTCCGTTTTGCTCACCGTCGGTCCCGTTGGATTGCTCTCCTCACGATCTACAAATCTGCAAAATTTCACAGCAAACGGCCACCGTCGGAAATTACTGTTCCGGCGACGGTTGCCGGTGACGTGGCGGCCCGCCGGAAATTACTGTTCCGGCGAGTACCCGAAAATTCCGGCCAGCTCCAGTCCGCAGTGTTCGACCTCCTGAACCCAAATCCGACTTCCGTTTCCACCAATTCGCGACGGTTTGGGAGAATTGCGGAGCCGAAACCCGAAAAGCTTCCCGATAAAATTCCGACCCCGTCGGGTACGATCATCGGAAATTAAGACCGGATCTGTGATTAGCATCACTCGAGCTTCGATTCGGTATATGATTCGTAAATTTTAGTTATCGTTTGTGTTTTGACCCCCCGGGTACCGGGTATTATTTACCCGAATAAAATATTAATTTATTTGACTGTCTGTGAATTTTGTTCTAGGAGCACCGGTGAGTCGTAGAATTGATCCCGTAGTGGATCATGGGTTAATTGCGTGCTCCAGGTGAGTGACCCACCTTCAAATTAATTTTGGGGAATTTAATTGATGAATATATTATGTGTGAATTAAATATTATGTGCCAAATATTTATTGGATTTATTGTAGAATTATTTATGAATTTATTGGATTTAAGAAAATGCGAATTCTACAAATTTATGCCGTGTGGAATTATTTTATGGTTTTGAGGATTTTGAAATTGGTGTGGTTTTAATGGTAAATTGGGCACGATTTGATTTTCAAATATTTCAAGGAAAATATTTGGTTATGTTGGTGATTTCAATTTTTATGAAATATGCCCATAAAATATTATGGGATTTGATTATGATATTTCGAGAAATTATTTATGCTTGGAAAAATATGGATATTTGAATTGATGGATTTGGGAGTTGGTGGATTTGAAAATCATGGAATTTATGGTATGGATTATAAGGAAATTGTGGAGAATTTCCCGGTTCAAGCGGATGGATTATGCCCGCTATGCTTATGAAAAATGTGAAATTTGTTTTATGATTTAAATTTATGGATTTTATGATTTTTAGATGCACCGTGCACGTACTGGTGTTCTGATTATGTGATATGGTATATGTGATATGGTTAGTGTGCACACGGTTGTGATTAGCGCGCAGGTGGGTGTGATTAGCGCGCAGGTGATGTGATTAGCGCGCAGGTGGGTGTGAGTAGCGCGCGGTTGATATTATGAGGGTGTCCTGTGGATGCCATCGGAGAGGGCGGCCACCCCCCTTTGGCCGGGACACCAGGTTAGCAGCGGCGCTGTGGGACGCCACGCGACCGTATGCCGGTTTCTTTCTATAACCTCCTGTCTGGCGGTACCTTGGGACGCTGGGTACTGTTGGCGCCACTGGTATATAGTGGGTGCATCAACTGATTTTCAGAACTGTGTTTTAAAAATAAAATGTTTGGAAACCGTATTGGAATTAAAAATATAATTATTACTGTTCTGGTATTTATTTGATGTCTTGGTTTTCGGGGAATATGAATAAAGGGTTTTGTGACAATGTTTTAAAAGGGGAACTTTTCCAACTGAGAGAATTGTAAGGGTTTGAGAGAAATTATTATTTCCAAATAATTATTATTTATTATTACCGTGGTATTATATTGTATAGTAGTAGGGTCGCTCACTGAGATGATTAGCATCTCACACTCTTAAATTCCGTTCCTCTAGGTACCAGGTTGTCGGCGTTCACTCGGAGCGGACTTGATCTTCCTCGCTGTTTTAGTTCGGCAGTACCCTGTTATTCTTTTATTGCAGTTGTAATATTTCTTTCACTCTTGTTGTATTTATTTTGCACTGGATTACTGTATTTATTTTTTTTAAGTACTGCAATTTGTGGAACCAATTTGTAGTTTGTGGGAGGAATAAGGAGATATTTTTGAAGTGTGTTTTCAGTGCAGGTAAATTTGTGGTAAGTAAATCCCTTAGGGGAGGTGCTGCCGGATTTTCCGTTGGAAGGTTCGGTGGTATTTCCCTGGGATCAGGGCTGTCTAGGGTTCCGGAGGAGGAATTCTGGACGGGTCCTGACAGTTGGTATCAGAGCTCTAGGTTCTAGTATTCCTAAGGGACTGTGCATTGTTGTGCATCCTATCCGTGTTTAATCTCTCGTTTTACCCGTGTGAAAGCGTTCTTTCTGTTTGTCTCGAAGTAAATTCGTTGCCCGAGTTTGAATAACTCTAATCTTCGAGGGTGTCAATTAGGATCATCTAGCCTAACGGGAAATTCCTATGCCCTAGTCGATGGTCGAGGATGCCTTTTCTTTTTGAAGGTCAAGCTTATCATCGTGAATGGTATCCGTTTCGTTCATGGAGAAGAAGGATGATTGCCTAAGGATGTGTGTCGATCGATTTCAAGGCGTCAAATATTTTTCCGATCGTTTATCAAAAAATTAAATGCTTTTCAAAGTGGTATTTGAAATTAAAAGTGTTTTATTCAAGTATTTTTGGTTTTTGTTCGTACATGTATTTGTATGTTATATTGTGTAATATTATACTGCACCATATGGAGGCGGCGAACCAATGTGGTCCATGTAGAGCTAGCCCCATGATCATGTTGCCTATGAGCCCGGGGAATTGGACGGCCAATATAGGCAACCACCCTGGTTTGTATTGGTAGCAGAGTGTCGGCGACAGTTGGAATCATGGATTACGTAACATGTAGAAGGTGTTGTACGTACCTCCATTACAAGCGTGCATATTTTATTTTATGCTATGGATTTTAAGATATGATTTTCAATGTGGAGTTTTAACAATTGCCTATGCAAGTTAGGTATATTTGAAAAATATATTTTATTATTTGTTTTATGTTATGGTTTTTCCAAGAGCGACTTAAGGGTTAAGTATCGCCAGTCGAGAATCCAAAGCAGGGTATTGTTGAGTTCAAAAAGGGGATCCTAAAGGACGCACGTGATTCAATGTATGCGATACATCCCAAGGGTATAAAGATGTATGGAATGCTCACTGGATGACATGGTGGTTTGGCATGATAAAGGAAGTTGCAAGATCCGAATAAAGGTACTTAAGTCACCGACAAGTAAAGTAGGGAGATGTAAATATGGATTTCGTGCTTAAACTTTCGTTCACAAAGAGAAGGTACGACAGCGTTTAGAGAATCAAGCAAGATCCGGATAGCGACTAAAGTTCTACTTGGTGGTTGATGAGGTTAATGAGATGAGGATGATTCCTTAGGCATGGTTGGATGTTTAAGCATGGTTATTTTTCATTCTAGAAGCTAAGAGCTTGATATCTTATTTCCTTGGAGATTTAAGGTTCGTATTGATGGTGCTTCATCGATTCAAGGTGGTTGATATTGTTGGTGATAATTTACAATGATAAGGAGTATGATTTTTGGGACGGAGTTAGAATTTAAGAAGTGTGGAATACTTTATTGGGTTAAGGATCTAGTGATTTGTTCATAGTATTGGTGGTGATGCTAGAATTAGGTTTTAATTTCTTTATTGCTTGAGGTGTGGATTCATGGAATTTATTTGAAATGGGGGAAACTTAGGGTTTTCAAGAATGGTATTTGGATGTTGAGAATTTTATTCATGACCTTGATGAATTTAGTTAAAAGAAAGATTGATGTTTGTCGAGGTTAAGACTATTGGTTAATCAATGAGGAGCAAGGGTTTTATAATTGTAAGTACTAGGAGGGTAATCGAAGACAAGTGAATTAATCTCAACCTTAACTTGGTGATACCAGTATTTGAGGAAATTAGACTTAAGTTCTAATCTAACCTTTTAAAGTGCTGATCGAGTCACGAGAGTTGGTTGTTGGTTTAAGGATGCATGCTTTAGAAGCACCTTATGGTTAGCGTTCGACTATGACCAAGACTTGCAGATCGTGTTCTCGTGGACCAATTTGAATATCCTTAATTAGTGGGCATGAGAAGGAAAGTTGCACAAGAGGGAAGTTAAAGTCACTATTAGGCGAATGTAGTGGCAAATGCCTTGAGTAAGAAGGCTACTGGATCCCTTGCTCACATCCAAGTCATCCAACTACCTCTCATGGTGGAGTTGAAGAAGATGGGGGTGTTAATGCATATGCACCCTTCAGGAGTTCTCATGGCTAGCTTCCAGGTACGACCGGTGTTGGTGGATCGTATAGTAGAGACCCAAATGGAAGATCCTAAGTTGAGGACAATTAAGGGCAAGGTACAAGAAGGTCTTGATCCGGAATTTTCCATAAGGAGGGATGGAGCCCTCGTGTATAAAGGACGACTTTGTGTTCCGGATATTCCAGGACTCAAGAAGGAGATTTTAGAGGAGGCGCACAGCTCGATGTATGCGATGCATCCTGGGAGTACCAAGATGTACCGGACGCTTGTTAAGTATTATTGGTGGATTGGTATGAAGAGAGAAGTGGCAGACTTCGTATTAAAGTGTTTGATTTGTCAACAAGTGAAAGCAGAAAGACAGAAGCCTTTGGGACTACTCCAATCTTTACCGATTCCTGTGTGGAAGTGGGAAGAACTCAACATGGACTTCGTATTCAAGCTTCCTTCCACACCTAGAAGGTACGACGGCATTTGGGTAATCATTGATCGTCTCACCAAGTCGGCACACTTCCTACCGGTACGAGAACATTTTTCACCCGAGAAGTTAGCTTAGTTGTTCGTGCAACGCATTGTAAGTCTTCATGGAGTACCGTTAGCCATCGTCTCCGATCGAGATCCGCGCTTTACTTCACGACTATGGCGGAAGTTGGCTGATGCACTAGGAGCAAGACTTAACTACAACACCGCTTTTCACCCGCAATCTGATGGACAAGCAGAGTGCACAATTCAGACATTAGAAGACCTGCTAAGGTCTTGCATTATGCAGTTTCGTGGTAGCTGGGATGAACAACTGCCATTGATAGAGTTTTGTCCTCCTGCCTACCGTGAAGCAAGAAGGAGAGAGTTCGAAGAACTACGACAAGGGAACATGACAGTGACAGAGTACGAGAGGAGATTCCGAGAACTATCAGAATTCTACATGCACCTAATTCCCGACGATCACACGAAGAAGGTGAGGTTCATAGACGGATTGAAAGAGAGCATCAGCTACACCCTTTCCGGATCAGTACATCCCACCTATCAGTCCGCCAGGGATGCAGCGCTCGAGCTAGAGAGACAGGAGGAGATACACAGACCCTCAAGGCGCAGATCTTTCGAAGGTTCGTATAGCGGAGTACCTCGACAGGGGGCAGCTAAGAAAGGCCATAGCTCAGGCTCAGACAGTGATGGGTTAAGCCCACGAGGCAGATTCCAGAGGAGAGATAGTTATCGTATGCCCCAGCCAGCTCGCCATTCGATCAGTGTGGATACAAGCTCGTATCAGCAGTCACGCATTAGTTCTCCGCGGATTTGTCCACTTTGTAGGGGGAATCATTCTGGGCAGTGTCAGATGGATGGTTTATGCTTTCGGTGTGGGCAGCCAGGCCACATAAGGAGGGATTGCCCTTATGGTAGCAGCAGTGTGCTAGAAGCAGGTCGACGGACACAGCATACGGGGATATTTCCAGGACAGAGTTCCCAGGGGAGTCAGCCAGTAGAAGTTTCTTCGGGATCAGTCCAGCCGTCTGCAGGATCGAGTCGAGGTAGAGGAAGGAGACCCCAACAGACAAGTCAAGGTCGGGTGTTTGCTATGACGCAGCAGGGAGCCAGGACTACGCCCGACGATTTCACAGATCAAGTGATGGAAACAGACCTGATCCTGTTGGATCTATCCAGACTTGAAGTAGTGTTGGGCATGGATTAGTTGGCAAGGAACTACTTAGTCGAGGAAGCGACATGGGAGCCCGAAGCGCAGGTGCGTGATCAGAACCCTTGTTTGTTCCAGTGACGCGTGGAAATTTCGAGGACGAAATTTTTGTAAGGGGGGAAGGCTGTAACACCCCGTCCCAAATCGCACCGGAATCCGTGCACGTTGACCGAGGTTGACCGTTGACCGTTGACCAAGGGGGTCAAAAGTTGACTTTTTGACTCGGTGAGAATTTTGAGTTGACTAGGGCACCGTGGCGAAGTGCACGATGCCACGAGTTCGTAGACTGGTAGCACGTCGAAAACGGAGCTACGGTTTGAAAGTTATGGACGAAACAAGTTGCGGTCCAAACTGTCCAAGGGGTGCCGGAGTTGACTTTTTTTTTATGGGGAATTGAGCTTTGACTCATGCATGGTTGTGAAGTGCTCGTCGATACGAGTTCACAGACTAGCGGCACGCTCAAAACGGACATCCGGTTAAAAAGTTATGGACGTTTGAAGTTTACCGGATACCGTATTATTTTAATATTTTTTTTGGGTCGGTGAACAGTGAAACGCCACGTGTCAGTTTCTGATTGGTCCACGTGGCATGAACAGTGTCACGCAGGGTTTTAATTTTGAAAAACTCTCGGGGAAGAGAGAGAAAGAGAGAGAAGAGAGAGAAAGAGAGAGAGGAGAGAGAAAGAGAGAGAGAGGACCCGCCGGCCGCCGGCCATTTTCACGTTTTTCCGGCCTAGTTACTGTACACGCGCCGGCCAGCCAGATTGCCCACCTCATTTCCGGCAAAACCTCCAAATTTCACGGCGAACGGCCGCCGGACGCGCCCGGATCGGACGTCCGAAGTTTGGCGGCGATTTTTCCCCTCCACCGCCGGCCACCGCGAATCGGCACTATTCCGGCCGATATACAGTACACGCGCCATACACCCAGCATCCTCTCCTCAAGTCCGGCCTACCCACCAAAAATCACGGCCATCGGACCACCGACGCGCCGGGATCGGAGCGTTTTCCGGCGAGGGGTCGAAAATCTTCAAACGGTGATTTCTCCGCCGTCCGACCTCCGTTTTGCTCACCGTCGGTCCCGTTGGATTGCTCTCCTCACGATCTACAAATCTGCAAAATTTCACAGCAAACGGCCACCGTCGGAAATTACTGTTCCGGCGACGGTTGCCGGTGACGTGGCGGCCCGCCGGAAATTACTGTTCCGGCGAGTACCCGAAAATTCCGGCCAGCTCCAGTCCGCAGTGTTCGACCTCCTGAACCCAAATCCGACTTCCGTTTCCACCAATTCGCGACGGTTTGGGAGAATTGCGGAGCCGAAACCCGAAAAGCTTCCCGATAAAATTCCGACCCCGTCGGGTACGATCATCGGAAATTAAGACCGGATCTGTGATTAGCATCACTCGAGCTTCGATTCGGTATATGATTCGTAAATTTTAGTTATCGTTTGTGTTTTGACCCCCCGGGTACCGGGTATTATTTACCCGAATAAAATATTAATTTATTTGACTGTCTGTGAATTTTGTTCTAGGAGCACCGGTGAGTCGTAGAATTGATCCCGTAGTGGATCATGGGTTAATTGCGTGCTCCAGGTGAGTGACCCACCTTCAAATTAATTTTGGGGAATTTAATTGATGAATATATTATGTGTGAATTAAATATTATGTGCCAAATATTTATTGGATTTATTGTAGAATTATTTATGAATTTATTGGATTTAAGAAAATGCGAATTCTACAAATTTATGCCGTGTGGAATTATTTTATGGTTTTGAGGATTTTGAAATTGGTGTGGTTTTAATGGTAAATTGGGCACGATTTGATTTTCAAATATTTCAAGGAAAATATTTGGTTATGTTGGTGATTTCAATTTTTATGAAATATGCCCATAAAATATTATGGGATTTGATTATGATATTTCGAGAAATTATTTATGCTTGGAAAAATATGGATATTTGAATTGATGGATTTGGGAGTTGGTGGATTTGAAAATCATGGAATTTATGGTATGGATTATAAGGAAATTGTGGAGAATTTCCCGGTTCAAGCGGATGGATTATGCCCGCTATGCTTATGAAAAATGTGAAATTTGTTTTATGATTTAAATTTATGGATTTTATGATTTTTAGATGCACCGTGCACGTACTGGTGTTCTGATTATGTGATATGGTATATGTGATATGGTTAGTGTGCACACGGTTGTGATTAGCGCGCAGGTGGGTGTGATTAGCGCGCAGGTGATGTGATTAGCGCGCAGGTGGGTGTGAGTAGCGCGCGGTTGATATTATGAGGGTGTCCTGTGGATGCCATCGGAGAGGGCGGCCACCCCCCTTTGGCCGGGACACCAGGTTAGCAGCGGCGCTGTGGGACGCCACGCGACCGTATGCCGGTTTCTTTCTATAACCTCCTGTCTGGCGGTACCTTGGGACGCTGGGTACTGTTGGCGCCACTGGTATATAGTGGGTGCATCAACTGATTTTCAGAACTGTGTTTTAAAAATAAAATGTTTGGAAACCGTATTGGAATTAAAAATATAATTATTACTGTTCTGGTATTTATTTGATGTCTTGGTTTTCGGGGAATATGAATAAAGGGTTTTGTGACAATGTTTTAAAAGGGGAACTTTTCCAACTGAGAGAATTGTAAGGGTTTGAGAGAAATTATTATTTCCAAATAATTATTATTTATTATTACCGTGGTATTATATTGTATAGTAGTAGGGTCGCTCACTGAGATGATTAGCATCTCACACTCTTAAATTCCGTTCCTCTAGGTACCAGGTTGTCGGCGTTCACTCGGAGCGGACTTGATCTTCCTCGCTGTTTTAGTTCGGCAGTACCCTGTTATTCTTTTATTGCAGTTGTAATATTTCTTTCACTCTTGTTGTATTTATTTTGCACTGGATTACTGTATTTATTTTTTTTAAGTACTGCAATTTGTGGAACCAATTTGTAGTTTGTGGGAGGAATAAGGAGATATTTTTGAAGTGTGTTTTCAGTGCAGGTAAATTTGTGGTAAGTAAATCCCTTAGGGGAGGTGCTGCCGGATTTTCCGTTGGAAGGTTCGGTGGTATTTCCCTGGGATCAGGGCTGTCTAGGGTTCCGGAGGAGGAATTCTGGACGGGTCCTGACAATACATAATATGTATGACACAATCGAAATTGTGCAAATACATTATCGAGTGCAAGTAGTTGACTTCCATTCAATTTATGATCATTTTAGCAGGCATGACATGGTGGAACCTAGTAATTTTAGATAGCTAAAGAGAGAATACTCTAGAAATTTAGGCGCTTTAGTTGAATAAGAGATAAGTGATACCCATATATCAATCTTCATAAACACTAAGATCCTGGAAACAAAACATCCTGGAAATGAAGATCCTTATACAGAATAATTTTAGAATTTTGTGGGAACTAAATTGTCTTTCCCATCCAATTGAAATTATTTCTATTGATTTGTTACTGATGAACCACTATTGCCCTCATGGTTCCATGGACTACTATTGATTTGTGCAGAAGGACTCTACCAATGATTTCAACATGCTCAATTGTGCCACAATAAGTGAAAAAATCATAAACATCCTTTTCTGTTGCTTTTGGAGATAAGCTTGTAACTTCTGCAGATAACCACCTGGGTACATTGCTTTTTGAGACTTACAAAAAGTGGAATTGAGTGAACCAGAGAAAAGGAATTTAAAATAACAGGAAAAAATACAACCAAAAGCCAGATTATATAATTATATATAGCAAAATGTATCATACATTTAATGTTAACATTTCATGGTAACAAACAAAGGCACTGTTTAATCCTTTATCTTGAATGAAGAAGACCATGTTTTTGAGGAAGAAACAAAAAGGATATGGGAAATGTGATGAAAGATGTTATCATATAATTGGGATGACCTTGCTTTGTGTGACAATGCTCTTGTTAATTCCAGCCAGTTTAGTGACCGCTTGGAAGGCTCATATGTAGCATCTTTATTCAAAGTCTTAATAATCAAACCCTCACAACTGTATACTACGATCAATTAAGATTATAAATAGTGCAATAAATCAATAATAAAGTCTGTGGGAAAATAATAATGATTATACACTAAGATGCAACTAGCAGTGAAAAATTAATTACAAATATTCTAGACTAAATGTAATTCAGAGAAACTAATGCAAACAACATAAATTCGTCATTGGTGAAAAGAACTTTTACACAATTAGCATCACTTATGCTATCCAAATGCAGGATTACCATATTTACATAATTAAAATTGTTTCATCCAATACATCATGTTTGGAATATCCTTTTTTTTTTTTTTCCAATGCTCTAGGCCTAACCACCTGGACTTGGGGGTAAAAAGAAGAGCTCATTGCTATTTGGGTCATCATCAAGGGAACTAGAATAACTAATTTACTAAAAGCTAAAAAGTGAATACCTTGCATCAACAGCAGCATCAAGAAACTTCTATATCTCATCAATATCATTCGATGTTATTGTCGTAGCAAACTGAAAATATCCAGCTTCTTCCTCAAAAGACTCATAAAGACACTGCACAAGGCAAAAGATGATCTAGTTAGAATGCATCAAGTTTCACTAATTTTAGAATGCTATACAAACCCAGCAGACTAATACAATCAGCATGTAATTAGCAAATAAATATTCAAAAACATGCAATCCACAATGAGAAAATTAAATAAAATAACTTATGCGTGAAGTCCCACATCCTTTTAAAATCTTGAAGACTGAGTTGTAAGACGATTCTCTAGGCCCAAAGAGGACAATATCGCATGCGGGTGGTCTGGACTGTCACAGATGGTATCAGAGTCAGAGCCGGATAGATGTAACATCCCACATCGGTTAGAGAGGGGCACGAAGCGGTCTTTATAAGGCTGTGGATACCTCTCCCTTCAAGATGCGTTTTGACAAAACCTTGAGGCCGGGGGGAGAGAGGGAGTGAACCCTCGGCCAAAGAGGATAATATCTTGATGCGGGTGGTACTGGGCCGTGACAGTGGTATCAGAGCCAGACTCGGATCGGTGTGCCAGCAAGGACGCTGCGCCCCAAGGGGGGAGGATTGTAACATCCCACATCGGTTGGAGAGGGGCACGAAGTGGTCTTTATAAGGCTGTGGATACCTCTTCTTTCAAGACGCATTTTGACAAAACCTTGAGGCGAGGGGGGAGAGAGGGAGTGAACCTGGGCCAAAGAGGACAATATCTTGATGCGGGTGGTACTGGGCCGTGACAATCGGTATGCCAGCCAGGACGCTGGGCCTCAAGGGGGGAGGATTGTGAAGTCCCACATCGGTTGAAAAGGAGAACGAAACACTCCATATAAGTGGGTGTGGATACCTTTCCCTTGTGAGGCCTTTTAAACCTTGAGGGCTGAATTGTAAGAGGATTCACCAAGCCCAAAGAGAACAATATCGCATGCGGTTCTGGGCTGTCACATATGCTGGTACGTAGGTCTTGCAATCAATAATTTTTACTACAAATGTCCTATAGCTACGTTAATATTGATACTGAAGTAAAATAAGTGAACTTGTACGATACATTGATTGCCTTACATCTCGTTTCCAGCTGATTTGTCTACATGGCATGCTTTGGCCAATGTACATTTGGAATAGGAGTTCTAGTAGGTCTATAAAGATTTAGTCACTAGTTATGCACATATTATATGTTCATGTATGGGATGGGACATATATATATATATATATATATATATTAGAAGCAATATAATATATGGATTTAGATATTCATTAACCCTATTTAGATATTCCAGAGCCCCCACTCTCTTCAAGATCTGTTCAATTGTAAATATGTATATATATATATATATATATAATCTTTATAAAAGTGTGTATAATATGTTTTTAAATTCAAAAGATATTTTATCATGCAAAGAGGTTTGATCAAGAACGGCACTGTAAGTCTTGAAAAGTTATAGGTTTATTTTTGGATTTATTAAATGTTTGCAAGGCTTCTGTTAAACATATTTTTTGAGTACTTTTATGATGTTGATTTGTTTCTTTGTGATTATCAGTGATTATCTTTTTATATTTTTTCATGTATTCTATCCTTTCATCAGGATTTTCTAATTTACTAAGTAATTCTAAAATGATATCTTCATCTTCTGTAGAAGTGGTTAAGACACTAAGTGATTGATTACAGCAGGTATCTAGACAACAAGCATCTAAACATCCTAAAGTAATTTTAGGGGTATCTGTGTCACTAGTTGATTCAGTGTGAATACTTGATTCGTCAGAACTTGATTCAGCGTAAATATTGTTTTCACTATGTTCACTATCTGTGTTGTGTAGACCTAAGACATTGATTAAGTTTTGTTTTTGTTCTTCTGGTATTTCTAATTGTTTGATTGTTTGCTTAGCTTTGCAGTTATTAGCAAAATGACCAAATTTATGACATTTAAAACATTTAATTTTAGTATTATCTTTTGAATCTTTTTTATGTTTAGTTGATTTATAGAATTGATCAGGATTAGATTTATTGAACTTATGAGATTTATAATAAGGTTTAGAATGTGAATATTTATTATGTCTAAGAGTGTTTTTGTATGATTTGTTTTTGATTTTGTTTTGCCTAGAGGGTGCTATAGTAGATAGACCATATTGTTGACAAAAGTTTCCTAATTCGTATTTAGTTTTCTTTTTATCATTATTTAGTTGATTAGCTATTTTCATATCAGTGCACATTTTTAATCCTTCTTTTTTGATTATTGAGACTATATCTCCATAAGTTAATGAATCGTAGTCTATGTGACCACTATCATTACTTAAGACATTTCTGATTTTTCTAGCAAATAATTGGGGTAAACCATTAATAAATTTTTCTTTCCAAAAAGGTTGATTACTATCATCTCGCATCATGATTCCAGTGGTAAATGTTTGGACATACCATTCGAAATCACTAAGAGTAGGACAGTGTAAATTGGTTAATTGACTATGAATTCTTTCTGTGACAGCTGTAGGGGTTCCTATAAAATGTCTAATTATTGTAGCTAACAAGGTATTGACACCATCTGGGACACCTTAACCTATTGATTCATCAAATATGGGGAGTCCTTCTTCATCTAATTTGACGGCATGAATGATTTCTGATTTAGATTGATCTGTTAAATGTTTTTCCCACCAGTAGTGTAAAGTACCAGTAAAACCTGTGATTAGTAATTCAACAATTTCAGGTTGGGGAAGGTTTTGATTAGTAAAATAACTATTAGCAACCATGGACATGTGGTGTAATTTGGTTAATATTTCTTGTTCTTTTAAACCATATATATTCCATTCGTATAGTTTATCAGAACTAACAGAGAATTGATTTTTAGAGGTGGATTCTTGAAATTCGGGGGGTAATGGTTTGTTATTCCATTGTTTTAAATTATTAAATCTTGGTTTGTGATTTTTAAGTCTATTAATATGATTATCTAAGGAAGATTGATTTGATTCTGTATCAGAAGAAGATTTATTGTTGATGGTAGCTAGATTAGAAGAAGAGGCTTCATTTTTAGAAGTTTTTAATTGTAATTCTTTTAAGAGTTGACTCAGTTGATTAGTTTTAGTTGGAAGAGTTGGAACTTTTGTAATATCTGGAAATTTTATTAGTGGTTGAGTTTTAATTTCTTCTTTAGAGGATTTTTCAATTTTAGTTTCTATTTTGTCTAACTGTTTACCGATTGTAATTAGACTTTGATTGGTGTAATTATTTTGTTCAATGACTTTCCTAGTTTCATTAATTAAATCGTTATTTTCATTTGTGGAAGTTTTAAAGGGTGAAGCTATGACTTGATTATTTAAATGGGGAATGATTATTTTTTCAACTGGAGGATGACTAGACAGGACTGTGGATTTATCTGATTTAATCCATTTTTCTTTTGTTAAAGTTTTTAAATTGTTTAAGGGATAATAAAATTTTTCAAGAAAATCGAAAAATTTAATATCAAATTTGAGTTGCAACATTGTTTGTTTCCAAGTTTGCCAAATTTCTTCTTTTTGATCTTTAGTGTGTGATTGTCTATATTTGATTAGTTTGTCTTGATTTTTATCAGACATCATTTCTTGATTTAATTGTTTCCAGTGTGGTTTAAAGGGTGTATCTAATGTGTTTAATTGGGGATCTATAAAATCTGAAGCTGTAGGTGATTGTGTGGATTGGATTTCTTCATCACTGTAACGAGGTTGACTAACTTGTCCAGTGTGGTGAATTGATTTTAATCTAAGGTGTTTAAGTTCATTTTCTAATCTTAATTTGTGTAGTTGTTGTTCTAATTCTTGAATTTTAATTCTTTGTAAATCTTTTTCTATTTCATGATCTCTTCGAGATATACTATCAGAAGAGACTGACTCGATGATTGGGTGATTAAGGGATCTTTGGGATGAGGGTTCTCCTAAGGGTTGATTAGATCTAGGATTTCTATCAAAGGAGATTCGAACTGATCCATCATCAGATTGTGAGATGAACTCAGTGTTGGTTAATATATTTTGAATAGGTGTTGGACTTCGGACATCAGTTAATACCCAATCAGAGGGTAAATTAACATCTGACCATTTGATTAATTTAGGAATTTGAATATTTAAATCTTGATATTGACTCTGTATTAACATAGTATGACCTTTAGCATTATGTTGTTTAGCTTTAAAGTTCATATTAGTTCCTGAGACTTTGTAATGAATTCTGTAAATTAAGGCTAGGGGTTGACGACCTTCGTCGAAGTGATAACCCGAAGTTTTTAAATTAAGAGTTAAGACCTTTAATATGCATGGGTCTGTTAAACTGACTGGAAAATTGGGATAACAGTCAAAATGAACAGGACCATTACATAAACTGGTTTCTATAACTCCAAAGACACTTTGATTAAAAATTTTTAAAGCTAGCGTCTCTAAGACACAGTAGTATAGATGAATTGGTTCCTAACTTAGTTAAGGGTTTGATTCCTATTTGAACTAATCCTATATGCATGAATTTGTAACCATCTTTTATATGTTGATTGATGTTTGATTTAGTGAGTAATTGGCAGGTTTCATGATCTTTATTGATTGTGTAAACTTGTTCAACAGTTTTAATATGTGATCTGAAATAATTCTACTACATTCTAATCAAAGAGAGTTCTGTTTACATTTTAAAACATAAAGTTTGAATAATTTATGCACAATTCATGTTGGTAGAGGCATGAGCATCATGTATGTGTATTTGTGCCTCCATTTATGTAATACAATATATAAGTATGAGATGGAAATGTAAATCCAACTGATAGGTTGAATTTGGTTTAACACAATAGATAGTTGATTTGAAATACATACATCATCAACAAGCAATCCCTTGACAAAATGGCACCATAGATGTTGGTAATCAAAATTGTCAGTAAAAATTATTAGAACCTCTGGGGAGCAGATGTCAATGTAGCAATCCTACAAATGAGAAATTTTGTAAGCATAGATTCAAGATTCAATCAAAATAAGAAATGACATGCCCATGGAAAAAATATCCATGTCTATCATGCATACCAAGACCTTAACTCTCAAAGACACTTTGGTACATAAAGCCATAGTAAAAGGAAGGAAGCGAACAAAAAGGAAATTCTATCTTCCAATACCAGCATAGGACCTTCATCTGTCCCAACTCAATACAACATCCATTATTGTGTTCCAATGAACCCAAAAATATACCTTATAGGTCCACCAATCAAATAGGCTTTCAAGAACAGATGGTGATCTGTAGAATTATTGTTTATCACAAAGTACAGAACCAACCACATAAAAGCAATTAATAAGGCAATTTAGTTGAACAAGCATACCTTAAAATGAACTCATAGGTCTGATCCCCTGGCTTTGCAGGCTCATTAAGGTCATAAAAAACAACATTAATAATAAATTTTCCAAAACTAAAACCATGTTTAACTAATCTAACTTCTGTTTAGACACTAAAGAAAATCCCTAGCGAAAAGCCTTGTTTTAGACCAAAATTTAATATAATTAACTAAGAAAAATCAATATCTTTTGCTCAAAAATACGAATTTGATATTTCAAAAAATTAACTTCTCTCCTCCCTTTTCCAAGATTTTCTTGGCGGCCAACAAAATTCTATAAATCAACAACAACAATTAAAACAAAAAAAGAGGATGGAAAAATTACTTACTCACAGTTGGTAGGATTAGGCCCTCTTGAATACTTCACCTAAAAATTTATCATAAAAATATATATAGTCAAGAATTCAGAAAACTTGACAAAACTTAACTGCTAAAGTCTTGCATTTTTAAAACAAATTTTCGCTTCTTTTTTTTTTTTTTTTTTTTGTTCTCTCCCTACTCAAGCAAGACAAGTAATAAAATTAAGAGAAAAAGATTAAAAGTATAGCACAATTGAATCTAACCATGGATGATTCCTCCTGTTGTGGCTTCCAAAATAAACTTCCATTTGGCAAGTCCCTATGACAAAGACGAAGCTAGGGTTCCGACGATAGGATTTTAATTGTATTTTTCCATTTTGAAGATTTCTTTAAAAACCCAGGAAAGACCACACCATTAAAAGCAGACCCAGAAGAGGAGGAGGAGGAAGGACCAAGGAGTTTGCTCTAGATCTGCCCGCCGATCAAGTAGATGTCAATGATGGGACTTCGAGACCAAAACCGAGAAGGGCATGGCTGGGCTAATTGCTGAACCTAGGATGCTTTCTCCACTTGTCTCTCCTCCTGAAGAACTCTCCGGTAGCTGCTTCGCCATTCTCTCATTTTTCCTTTTCTCTTTTCGTTGGGCATTTCATGTGTATTTTTCCTTTTGATATTTGAAAAGGATAGTTTACAAATATTAAAAAATAAAAGGGTAAAACAAAAAACCTTGAAAAGAGGGATATATTTCATTAAAGGTTTTCAAATAGGGATACGGGGCAAAATTCTCCTAATTTGTATTCCCAATTTGTTGGATGTGTAAAGTATACAGACCTAATTGAAACAAAGTTTTAAATGGGCCACAGTGGACTCTGTCACACAAAAGTAGTTGCATTAAATGAATTGGACCAACAATATACATGATCATGAAACAAATTTGCAAGAAACAAAAACCCAACGTGGCCCAATTACATTGACAACAAAAGTGCAAACTTGCCAAATAAAAATTGTCTACTTAAAAATTTTGAGTCTCTCGAATCCATTCAACGTGGTCCTTCTTCTGCATTCAAATTACTAATTAACAATTAACATCGCCCCGACTTCCATTGAACCTACCCTTGAGCTTAGCTCACACATATAGCGTAGCTACGATTATAACTCCACATAATTTCTATAATCATTCCTCTACGACGTTGTTTTCAAAACTACAATTATAGTCTTTGAATTTGCTTGAATTCGTTAATTGGACTCACTTATCTTTATATAAAATTATCACATCAATTTTACAAGGAGCTTATATATATCAATATAGGGAAGGCAAAAGTTTAAAAAAAAAAAAAAAGAAAAAAAAAAAGGTCATTGGTTAATTTCTCTTCTCGCCGTGGGCTTCATAAGGGGAATGCATACTTTTTCATATTTTTCGACATTTAAAAAAAAAAAATCTAGAACTAAAACACAGGAAAATAATAACTTCATTTATACATGTACCACACATAATAGGAAGTGGGTCCAAATATGTTTTTGGCTACTGAATTTGTGTGCTTTTTAACTTATGAGCTTTCAGAATTTGAGCTGGAAAATAATAAAAAAGGACAAAATAGTTGAATACTAGTCGCAAGCTTTTATTTTTGTTTTTACTTTTTTTATTTTTTTCAGAAGTTATATAGGTATGGAGCCCTTTTATTTCCAACACATGGAGTGTTGTATTGAGCATGTGCATTTGTGCAGTGACCCCTCTACTCCACCCAGCTTTTTCTTCAAAACATCTACTTCTAGTTATGCACATGCATTTGGAAGAAAGAAAAAGCCTTTTTGTACCATTTTGACTTTACCAAACCACAATTATATCTTTTGCTCCCATAATACTAAGCATTTTCCAATCCACCATGCTTTACATACATGATTTTTCCATTTTTTTTTTCTTTATCTATCCCTATGTTTTTTTTTCAATTGTGCACTTATGGCACCCAATTCTTTTTTTTTTTTTTTCCATTATGAAATATATAAAAAATTGAAAATTGAAATTATTTTTTGGAAAAACATTAATTTTGCTGCTATACTCTCTATAAAAAGATATATCACTCAATTTTAATCTGAAAAAAATTTATCATCCTAATACCCCATTTATTGAGAAAATCATCTTCTTTTAATATTTTATATCTATCAAGATAAATCAATATGTCAGCTTTTTAGCCCTTTTTACCCATTAAAAGTTGACAATGTTATTAAATTTTAAATATTTATTTTTAACCTTTTTTCTTTACTTTTAACCAACAAAATTAACAAAAAGCTAACAAAATTATAAATAAATTTGTTTTGATAAATATTCGTTGACTAAAATGAAGTTAATGATAATATTCAAAAAAATGGTTTTTAAATATTATTTTAAAAGTTAAAAAAAGACCATTGCCTAAATTTTAAAAAATAAAATGGCTAAATAAAGTTTATCCTTCTTCCATTTTAAGCTTAGGACACAATACTACTTTGGACATTAATGTGGCCTTTTTTTGTAATTCCCTCAGATGATGTGCCAATTTACAACAACATATGGGCCGACTTTCTCGTTTAGAGGTTCTCTGTTCAAGCTTTTGCTAAGACCCATATCATAATTCGGAAAACAAATTTATGGGAATTTGAGTTAACCAAAGCAGTAATCATACTTTCTCATTTGGGAAATTTTTGCCCATACGACTAGAGAAAAAAATGCGTGGATGAGAGTAGGTTCAATAGGATGGAACCTTATGAAATAGCTGACCAATCAGCCTTTCCTCTCAGCTGGTTTACCTATTCTGAGATGTTAGTGATACGTGCGAGATTCCAGAAGCACAAGTGGTCTATAAATTGGAATGCTAGACCTGCCAATGGTGTAGCTGACTCTTTAGCAAAGAAAAATTTATATGGTTCTTCTGTATTTTATTTTAGTTGTAATGTAGATGTCTTGCCAAGAGATATTTTAAACTTGTGTGCTATTGATTGTCTGGGCAAGAATGCCTGTTTGTAATCCCCTTTCCTGAGGCTCTTTTGTGCTTTATGCAAGATTCTATTCACCAAAAAAAAAAAAAAATAGAGTAGGTTCAATAGGTCAACACCTCATACAGTTGGAAACTCCTTTTTTTGCCTAGTACATGGCCTACATATTAATTAATAACCTAGAGAGAGAGAGAGAGAGAGAGAGAGAATGAATTTCTTTTCTATAAACCTCATGTTCATGAACCTTTCTGATTAGCTTTGTAATTGAAGCAGCATTACAAATATACATACCCTTTAGATTAGTGGTCTTTTCTGTGGAAGCTAGCTTTTATTTCAATTTCTTTTGTATAAACTTCACGTTCATGAACCTTTCTGATTGGCTTTGTAATTGAAGCAGCATTACATATATACATACCCTTTAGATTAGTGAGTCTTTTCTGTGGAAGCTAGCTTTTATTTCAATTCAGTACTATTTGTAGGTACAAATGTTTTTATGACTTTGGAGGGGCGACAGAGAGTAATAAATCTTTTAAATCTTATGATTCATTCCCCTCTTGTAAATTTAATTTCTCATTTCGTATTTGGGTTTATAAGAGCTAGAAGGACAAATAATATCCTATCCTTCATTAAACCCAAACTGTTTCCTCAATTTTGTCCCCTTCTTAGGATCCTTCTTCCCCAGAAGTTTCCTCCACGCCATTATAAGTACAAATTAACACTATCTAATTAATAGATGTGAGATTAATTTGTATTTTCCTTAGTGTAGTCTGAATTTGAGTATTCATCTATTGTCTTGTTTCTTGATTTCATATCCGAGGATTTATTTCACTGCCAGAAGTCCCAACTTTGAATCTTCCATCTTTATTATCCAGAAATTTTTTTGTAAAAAAAAAAAAAAAAAACACACTAGACTCGTCCAACATTAGTTAATTTGCTTCCCTCATCAAGGGAAAATAAGAATCCAAAGGATTGAACCGCGTGGGAACTTTTATGAAAGAACTAGAAAAAAAAAAAGATATTCAGTTTCACTTAGAATTAAAAACTTAAAATTTCAACTTTATTTGATGTCAAAGAGATTCATTAGGCAAAAAACAGTGACTGTTCACCGCATTACAGCTTTGGGTGGATAAATGGTCACCATATAATCGAAATGGTCAAGAAAAATATTGTTCCCACTTCCAAGTAACACAATGACTTTTGCATTCCTATGTATATGTATATATGGAAAAGTTATATGCACCAATTGACATTGATATTTTAGGTGTTGAGCAAAATAACAAAATATTGAATGGAGCGAAATTAAGTGACTTCCCAACGGGTGACAAAAGTTACTTTTTTCTAACAAAGAATTATATGACAGAGCCATTTTGGTGAATAAGTTTGAAAGGGAGTGTATTAAAGCAAATTGCTTAATTGGCTGATTGATCAAAAAAAACAAAAATTGCTTAATTGGTTGGTTGATGCCACGAAAGGGCCCAAACCTTTGACACCAAAGCTATCATTTTTGAGACGTATTTATATATATATATATATATATATATATGTATATAGCTTCTATGAACAGCCATTACGTGGCTGCTGCCGCCCACTACTTCTTCAAGGAAAATATCAAATGCATTTTGAAAATTTTGTATTCCCAATTTGAAACTCTATTTGCCAAGTAGTCTAACTCTTCGAAACTTTTCAATTTTTGTATTCTCTGCTTTTTTTTTTCTTTTTTTTTTTTTAAATTTTTTCCTATCAAGAAGCCTTAATGGTTTTTCATTAAAATTTTATTTATCAATTTTTAAATTATTTTCAAAAATATAATTGGAGTTTAAACGATACACTATAGAGTTTTTTTTTTTAAATTTTAATATATCACTAAACTTATATAGTTTATTAATTAATCTTTGAATTTTAATCGTTAAAACAATTCCAAAAGCTAAGAATAAAGATTTTAATTAAAAAAAAAATCAAAACTTCCTAATAGAATATGAATATTTTTGAATATATTTAACTTCCTAATAGAATATTAACATTTATATATATATTTCTAAACCCAACCTCCAAGTGTTCTTCCAATATCAAGCAATAATCATAAATTGAGTTACTTATTTACAAATAATTATAACATTTTTATGTATATTTCTAAACCCAACCTCCAAGTGTTCTTCCAATATCAAGCAATAGTCATAAATTGAGTTACTTATTTACAAATAATAATAATAATAATAAATTGAATTACTTAAAATTAGATAAATGTGTCTGGTAGGGAAGCTGAAAGGAAATTTTAAACTTACCAATATAATAAATAAAGAGGTACTTTATACTTCAAGAAGATAAAGAAATTGAGAGGTAAGTGAGATTCAGAGAAAGATGATATGGCTTATTATACATTCAAGGGTTTGAAAAATTAGTTTTAAAATCCAAAAAAAAAAAAAAAATCTTATTTGATTCTTGTTTTAAAAGCAAGAAAAGAAAAACAGATTTATAAAACACAGAAAAAAAAAACCAAAAAAAATAATATAAAAAGATTATAAAAAGTTTAATTAGTACTTTGGATGTGGAAGAGAAGTGGCATTTACTCCTCTGCATGAATTTATAACTGGGTTTTAATAAACCCAAAAACAGAAAGATGGTTTAAAAAAAAAAAAATAATCTTATTTGATTCTTGTTTTAAAAGCAAGAAAAGAAAAACAGATTTATAAAACACAGAAAAAAAAAAACCCAAAAAAAATAATAAAAAAAGATTATAAAAAGTTTAATTAGTACTTTGGATGTGGAAGAGAAGTGGCATTTACTCCTCTGCATGAATTTATAACTGGGTTTTAATAAACCCAAAAACAGAAAGATGGTTTAAAAAAAAAAAAAAAAAAAAGAGAGAAAAAATTATTGAGGTGAAAATTTTCCTTTGCAAAGGTTCATTATTATGGCTGTAAAAAAGAGGGATGATTGAGCAGCATAACCCATGGGCAAAGTCAGAAACAATGGGTGAGTGGTTTTTTTCAGTCCCCTGTTTTAAGAGAGACAGAGAAAAAAAAAAAAAAAAAAAACAAATGCTGTGGGGGTGTCGTCCTTTGGAGGAAATGTAATTCCAAAAAACACAAACAAATAAAAATAAAAATAAAAATTGAATGGCATGAATAATTCATTCTCTCTCTCTCTCTCTCTCTCTCTCTCTCTCTCTCCCCCCATCAAATCAGTTTTTGGGGTAATAATTTGGTTTAAACAGGTGACCACCAGCTATTCATCTCACTCAAAACTCAGAGACACAGCCCATTGGTTAAGAGACTGAGCAACATCATCTGGAAGATAATAACTATCATAACCATGATCTAATTCTTTTTCAGTCAAAGTATATAATTTCCAAAACTAGAAATTTAAATCATTGCTTTATGGGACTCTAAAATTTAAGTGCATAAGTTCCTGCCAAACATGGAATTCTCTCTGTCTTCTTCTGTTCTAATAGTTTAAGCTTATCCATTTGACTACCAGAAAACTGTTTGCACCCGGTATTTATATCTAATTGGCAATATATGAACATTTTACAGATCATTTTCATATTCATAGAAGCAATAATGGGAAAATAAGAATTCAGAAAAAATATATATATATTTAAAAGTAATTCTACTTCATATATAGCCAGTTGTATGCAGTATGAAAAAGTAAAATATGTTGGTGTTTGAATTGAAAGGTTAACCACTAAAAAGTTTTCATTAATTTGGTAAAAAACAAGAAAAAGAAAAAAAAGAATTGTGTCAAAAACATGCCAAGTTCTTTCCAAATTCATGCTAGATTATGCATGAATGTGTCAATTTACATGAACATTCCTATGTTGACTCAACATCTAAATCTTAGTAATTTTGAATAGTTTAATTTCCACGCCTTTTCTATTAATATATTATGGATATAATGTAAAAACATCATCATCATCTTTTCTTTTCTTTCTTTCTTTTTTTTTTTTTTTCTCGGAATGTGTGGATGGCAATTTATATTAGGAAGTTCCGAAAGAGACATTTTCAATAATGGATAACCTGTTTTGTTCTGATTTACTTCGAGAAACATGTATTTTAACACCTGTGTTTCACATTTTGATGACTATCTGCAGAAGATGTTGATATTTAATTTCACTATTTTTTTTTTTAATTACTAATAGTGTTTGAACGATAAGTAGTTTGTTTCTCACTTCTAAACTTATCATTAATAAGGTGATTTTTTTCTCATAAACTATAATCTTGTCCTAAAAAATATCTAAATTTTTAAAATTTTGATCGAATTTAACTAACTGGATCATTTGTGGATTTTAAGTTTTACTTTTTATATGATATAATCAATGTTTTAATTTGATCAATATATTGTCATGTAAAGCATATTGATATAAGTTCATAGATTGATGGCACACTAAATTTCTAGTTATGGTTGAAAAGTTGTTGTTTTAAGAAGTTTCGAGCGTTAGTATTATATCAATATCCAAACTAATTCTAAATTTATATATGTTAATGGACTCAATAACTTATATATACCTTGGAAACTATGCCTCACGCAGTCAAGGTTCCCACTTGAGTTGACCTATTTTCCATCTATGAAATGTTACATGCACCAATCCTCCATAATGCCCACCAAAAATCTAATCTCCAACCAAAATTTCACGATGAATGGCTGATGGACTCGCCCAAAATGATGATCCAAAGACGACATAAATCATCCACTATTTCGTTGGATTTTGACAACTATTCCAGCCAATCTTGCTACATGCACCATACAAATGGATTCCCATTGAATTCCGACTAAACCTTTAAATTTCAGCCCATTGAAACCACCAACTTTTCAAAATCGAAAAGTTTATTGACGACGGTGAGAAATTCCAACTAACTTAGATCTCAAACCATGGGACCACCTAGTCTACTAGATTTGAACATTCTGAATCAATTCTCAACCTCCATATCAAAATTCTTCATGATTTAAGAGATCTATCAATGAAAAATTTGACCAAGATGAGGTTAGATTTTTCTTACCCATTCTACAAGCATTTCATTAATATAAAGTTTGAAAATTTTGGATATTATTTGATAATTTTTTCTTTTTTAAATCAACTAAATACCGGATAAAATTGGAATGTGTTTAGACAAAAATTAATCAAATTTGATATAATTGAAATTTGATTAGTGTAATTAAATATTAATTGGATCCATTGGAAGATTCAACTTCATAAAATTGGCCTTTAGGTAAAAAACTCCAATTTGGGAACCAGATCTTAACAGTTCACAGAATAATTGGATCGCTTAGTATCTAATTTATGTAATTTTATAATTGTATAAATTATTTTAAGATATTTAATACATAACAATATCTTTAGTCTAGTCATTGAAGTTTGAGAATTATTTTATTATATTATAGGCACCTGTATTAAACCTATAGGCAACCCTGCAGAGGAGTAGGAGTGAGAATCCGTAGTATCATCAATGAGTGGTAATATTCTTAAATAGTTTTGGATATGCCAGTATAATATATATATATGGTTTGAATATTTAACGTATATATCATTTAAATAAATATATGCTTTTACATCTATCTGTTATCATTTTATGTTACTTTTAACAAGATTTTAAATGATTCCAAACTTTGATGAGTTCATAGTGAATTTGTAGATTATGATATTTAAATATTTTAGTATTTGAATTGAAGTAATAATCATTTTGAAAAATAATTGATTATGAGAAAATAGATTGAAAAATATGTATTATTAAGCATGTTTTAGTGTTTTATATTTTTAAATGCTTAAAAAAATTTTATGGTGATTTATATCTCACTATAATATTTATATTTTTGTATAAAATGATACTTTTAAAATTTTAAAATATTTAAATAAATGATTGGATTTGAATATAAATTATGTTTTATAGTACAATATTGTTTGAAAATATATAATTTTACAAATATTGTTTTATAGATATTATATTGTTATTTTTAAGTTGTGTATCATATAGTATTAGTGTCTCGATTTGGTATTATATTATAGTGCAGATTTGTCATGATGCCTATAGTATGCTAAAGGTTATGAAGTTTGGTTTATCCTACAAGTTCATTATTGTCACGATATCTTTCGTATGCTAAAGGTCATAAGTTTGGATTTATCCCACAAGTTCATTATTACCACGATATCTTTCGTACGCTAAAGGTCATGAGGCGAGTTCATCCCACAGACCACAATGCCTTTAAGATACTAAGGGTCGTGAGTGGTTCACCCAATAGATTTCTTTCTTTTACTGTCCAGTGGCGTTTAGGGATGTATTGTATCATTTGGTAGTGTTAGGTACATCGTATGATATATTGTTTATGTTTTTTTGTATACTATCTATTTATGATTTTACTGCATTTTCATAATTATTTTGTGAAATTATGTTTATATTATTTTATGCTCAATATTTATATCATGATTAATTGAATTTATAGTATTTTAATGGTCATTAACTTTACACTATGTGAGTATTGGTTTTGTGATATTGATTTAGGATACAAATTTAGATTTTATAAAATGATTATAAACGAAAATCTTTCGAAAGAGTGGAATTAGAGGACCTGTGAGAAAATTTTATAGAAACAAAATAAACTCACAGAGATATCTTTATTTCACATTTTATTTATTTTTAAATTCGTTTTCCTAAGTCTAGGCTTAACTGATAGTCTACCTGACACATCACTCGTTGTTTCGTGTTTTCCTTAACAGCAGTAGTATTTATCTTTCTATGTTATCTTTTTTTTCTAGACTTATTCGTATCAATTATATTTTTAAATTTTACAGATATTCTTAGAATGCTATAACCTAAATATTGAACACTGTAGTGACTTATTATGTGTAATTATGGTCTGTAATTTTACAAGCTGTAATTATGGACCATAATTGTAAATTTACATGCTATTGCGGCTTTATCTTTATAAATTACATGCTCTAACCTAAATATTGGACACTGTAGTAATCTATTATGTGTAATTATGGTCTGTAATTTTACGGAATAGAATTATGGACCATAATTGTAAATTTACATGTATTGTAGCTCTATCTTTATATATTGAGATATTATTTGATATCTGTGTGTGTTGTTTATTTATGATGTTCCATTAAATATTCTCTAGATATTATCCAATAGAATTTCATTAGGTAGGACCTTGGAAAATTCTGAAAGGGTTCTAGGACAAGTCTTGTCATAAACAGTGCAAAATCATTTTTCTAATTACTTGTTGAAAATGGCAAAGGCTAGTTCTACATGATTAGACGACTTAGTTAGAATTTTGATTATCGTGGAGGAAAGTTATATACCAAGTGCCCCTGTTAACCATCCAAATTATGTTCATAGTGCAATGTATCATCTCTCTTTTTGACTTATCATAGACTCCCACTTTTGCTCTAAGCCATCAGTCCTGTTGATGATTTTTTTTTTTTTTTAAACAATTGTTAGTTTTTCAAAACCAAAAAAGAAAAAAAAAAAACAATTTTCATGTTATATGGCACGGGAAAATATATATAACACTAAATTTGAGTTATGTTTTTAGTGTGTTATCTGAAACTTTTTGTTTATATATATTGAAGAATTAAATTAATATTTGACATAAAGTTTGACAACTTACATGTATAATTGTTTGAATCAAATATCTTGTTGGAACTGTTAAAAAAATTAAAGAAAGGAAACAAATAATTTATTTAAATGCATATCCGACCACTTTTATTTGAATGATTACCTTTACAGATGATGGATAGAATTTTTTATTTTTATTTTTTCATTGCACATTGGATATATATCATAGTTTTCTAATAAAAATTTTCAAATTTTTTGAATTTTCTTTATAGTTCTACAAAATTGATCCTTCAAAACATACAGCCAGAAATATTTTATATTACTTTTGTAAGAATTATGTAATGATAAACAAGTTCCTTTTGGTGAAAAACCATGTTATTCCCATTTAAAGGAATTGTTCCCATTTAAAGGAATTTTGTTTCTCAAAACCTTTTTAAACCAAATACGTTTTATTCCTTTTGCAGTAATTCTTCTTTTTCATAGAAGATACGTAGTTAGCCGAAACAAGTTAAAGTTTTTTTCTTTTCTTTTATTTCTTAAAGCAGGTTTGAACCAAAAAAAAAAAAAAAAAAAAAGAAATAACAATTCATTGCTTTTTTCCATAAACAATAGGTTTTTCTTTTGAAAATAAAAATTCAAATTATATAAAATTTTCTTGTTTTGGTTAAAGGGACTCAAAAGCCTTTAAAAAATATGTGTGTGTATATGTGTATATATATATATATATATAAATTGTTGGATATTTTGTCAAAAGAAGAAGAAAATTTTCTTACTTTGAAGGCGTTATACTCAACTAATTAGAGTCAAAAAGTTAGTACCAAAATAAAATAAAATAAAACAAGGGTCCAAAAAGTCTTTCTCAGTATTTTTTTTTTCCCTTTATTTTTTTTTTTCTTTCCAAAATAGTTTTTGTATTGTTTAATATAATTTCAAAAGGCGCACTTTGCTTGGGGTAAAAGTTTTTAAGCAGCTGAAATTCTATTTTAAAAAGCAATTCCACTTCCGAAAGTACTTCCAAACTTGTAAAATTCACTATTAGAGGAATTCCAACCAGTTTCATGTGATAGTTTTGGGAAAGCAAAGTTTCCATAAATGTGTCAGAACATTTACGCATTGTTTTCATGCTCAAATAGCTGTCAGTCGCGTGATATATAAAGAAAAAGTATATTAAAAAATTTTTGACCCTTTCGTTTCACATGGTTGTGACTTTTTTCAATGTTGCTGGCTTCTTCAAGTTGAAAATTTTGTTGTAAAAGAAAAAAAAATGTTATTAATTCTTAACCATTTAATTGTGATTATATTATAATGATATAATTGTCTATAAAATAATTGGAAGTTTAAAATGAAATATATATGGGTAATAGTCACTCGATAGTTTAATTAGAAGAAAATTTGTAGTTCTATATGTAATGATGCTAATATATGTGATATCAAATATAGCTTGGAAAAGAGTAGAGGTGGTTAATTATTTTTTTAATTCTTAAATATGGCACATTCATTTTTTATTATTCTTTAAAAAATTACTTTTTACCGTAAAAAAAAAAAGAATTTGATTAATTATTAAAAAGAGATCTTCAATTTAACTCATTTGAAAAACCTACACAGAGAATAACGCATTATAAAAGAAGAATTGTTATGTAACTAATTTTATATGAAGGGTAAGCAATTATATTCCCATATATGCCAGGAAATCCGAGAGAAAAAGCATACAGAGAAATAATTACTTAATTAACCACTTGATGATGGTAATTAGAATCTCTCTTTTAACATAATTAAGCAAAGCAAAAAAGTATAATCCAACTCTCCAAATTGGTTTTCAGATTTTGTTGATAATATTATTTTCTAAAGCTTGCACTAGCTACCTCTAAGCACTCTGTCAACATATTCCCCTTAAGTTGCTTTTTGCTTGCAACTGCAACATGAACATCCAATTAACCTACTTTGATTGGAGAAAAATGCAAAACTATAAGATTCACAAACTCCTCTGATACTCTATATTTTCTAATGATTATCATGAAGTTGATTTTTATTTTCATCTATGCATGTATATTGAATGGAACTTTTTCTCTTTCAAGGAAAAAACGCCAATTGACAAGTTTCACCAACTCTTCCGAAATACCTGAAAACAATTCTGATAAATTATGAATTCAATTTAACTATTTCATTTGAGGAATATGCATTATAACAAGATTTATAAACTTTTCCAACAAAATTCTTTGTAACAATTTTGGTAAATTTGTTTATTTTATTTATTTAGTTATTATTTTTCATTTTAGCATGCATATTCAGTTTAACTGCGATCTCAGTTGAGAAAACGCCAATTTACAAGATTTATAAATTTTTTTGACACAATCTCGATAAATGTTGTTTTTATTTTTTAACAAGCCCATTCACAGTGAACGACAATTAAGAAAATTATACTCTCTTCCGATATAATACATAAAAATATATCAATCCCAGAAAAATTGTTTTTTTCCTTTTATTTTCAATTTTGGGGGAATGACTATTTAAAAAAGGTAAGCATTTTCGACGTTTGTTTGGCGACCCCAACCAACATATAAATAATATGTTCAAATTAGACCATAAACTTTCAAAGACAAGTTGAGCTTAGAATCGTGACACACAAACTTTATAACAAGTTTCAGTCTAATTTGCAAAGTTCCTACAAATCAAATAGTTTGCATTTGCATCTTTGAATTGTCCAATCCACCATGCTTTCCATACATGACTTTATAACAAGTTTCAGTCTAATTTGCAAAGTTCCTGCAAGCTTCTCTAGAAGAATAAATCAAATAGTCTGCATTTGCATCTTTGAATTGTTCAATCCACCATGCTTTCCATACATGGTTTATTTCCTTTTATAGGAGAGAAAAGCGCTGATTGATAAGATTCACAAACTCTTCCGATACTATTTTTTGTAGCTATTATGATAAAGTTGATATTCATTTTCAACTTTGCATGTATGTTGAACATAACTTTTTGTCTTTCAAGGAAAATGTCAATTAATATGATTCATAACTCTTCCGATAAAATCCCTGAAAATATTTCTGATAATTTGTGCATTCAATGTAACTATTTTTACTTAAAATGAGCAAACTTTCTCGCGCAATCTTTGACATCAATCCTTGTAGCATATAGATTCGACTTAACTATGTCATTTGAGGGAAAGCCAATTAACAAGATTCATAAACTTTTGCAACAATTTTGATATATATATATATATATATATATATGCATGTATATATATATTATGTTTCTTTAGTGCATGTACATTCAGTTTAACCGTGCTTAGTTAAAAGACGCCAATTTACAAGATTCATAAGCTTTTCAAACACTATCTTGATACAGTTGTTTTTATTTTTTTATTTTTATTGTACGATCTAAATTCGATTTAACAAGCACATTTATGGAAAATGACAATTAACAAAATTACACAGTTTCGATATAATTCGTAACAATATATCTACCCCAGCAAAATTGTTTTTTTCATTTATTTTCAATTTGTGGGAGATGAAGATTTAATTTGACTACTCTCACAGTCTCGCTTGAGGACAATGTAAATTAAAACCATTCACAATTCAACAGAAAAGCTCAACAGTAGAATGGAAAGTCAAACTGAAAATTGTAAAAAAACTCAAAAAACAATATGTTCAAATTACATCATAAAACTTTCAAAGACAAGTTCCTGCTTACAATTATGATCTATACGACAAAATTTTGAACAAGTTTCAGTCTAATTAGCAGAGAGTTCCCACAAGCTTCTATAAAAGAATAAATCAAATCGTTTGCATTTGCATCTTTGAAGGTTTTTTTTCCCCCATTACTCCAAAATCTCATATTAATCATCCCTTACGGTCACCAATCAATACACATATTTAACATTAGATTTCTTTTTTATGGAATACACATTCTCGATAGCAAAAAAAAAGAAAAAAAAACACATTAATTAAATAAATATAAAGACCATACTACTAATCTCGTGAATAAAAAAAAATTAAGATTTTCCACACCAAAAAAATTCTTAAAAGAAAAAAATCAAATAAAAAGACAAAGCACATGTAAAGGAAAATGGTGTTGAATTTAGAGAAAAAAGAAAAAAAAAAAAAGAAAAAAAGAAAAAAAGGTTCTCTTCTCCCTTCCACTCCTTTTTCTTGCATGGCTTATCTGACTTGTTGAGGGGGCAAATGCAAAGCGAGAGCACGTGATTGTCATGAAAGAATGGGGGCATCTGATTTTAGATTCTACCGATCAATTTATTTATGATGGAGAATTTATTTATTTAATATAAATACATAAAATAAATAAATAAAAATGAAGTAAAAGGCTAAGATCTTCTACATGGTGTTCTAGTTTAGCATATGTAAGATGAAAGTGAAGGTGGTCGAATTTTTAACACTTTCCTTTTATAGAAGGCTTTGGATCTTTGATATTCACTGAGCGAGTTTTTCCCTTTTTTAGATTGCTTCACATAAACACACCCCCAACGAAATCTACCCTCCACACACCACATTCTTCACGCGCTCACACTTTTTTAATTCTATATCAACCCGAAGCGCGTGTTTTACTTCCCTTAATCCTTTCTCTTTTGCTTTTTGTTTTTTTGGGTGTTTTTGATAAATAATTTTGAATAATACATATATATCTATATATAATAATTATGATTGATCGTGTGCTGATGGAATCTTTGTAGATTTGGAAAATATTGGATGAAATAAATTAGATTTTTCTTTTTTATTAATAGATATATATATATTAATACTACTTTATAATTATAAGAGACAAAAAATAAATGAAACAATATTAACTTATCAATGATTCAAATTTTGATTAATAAAAATTTATGAATATAAAATTATCCTTCATCTATCAAGAAGTCGAAAACATTGAAACCACATTTTTTTTCCATTATTTGTTCTTGATTTTAAGACCAATTTTTTTTTTTAAGAATATATATATATATATATATATCTTAGATCTTTATCCAATGACCATCCCATGGATGCGAAAAATGGATATTTGAATGTGGACACAAAGCTGAGAAAGCATTGAATTTATGTAGTAACCAAATAAAAAGACAGAGAGAAAGAGGGAGGACCACAACACCTAGAGGATATATTTTGTTGTTTTTTTTTGGTTCAACTTCGTTTGGAGCTTTTGTCCTTTCGGTAAAAGATTCCACAAGGCATTGCCCTGGATTGCTTTCTGATGCCTCTGATGAAAAATTGAATCGACCAGCTTGTTTCCATATATTTTGTTAAATACTGTAAATTAGTTATAAATAAAAATAAATTTGCTGTTCTTTCCATGAAACTTAAAATAAAAAATTAATTCAAGAAACAAATACAAATTAAAATTATGTTTCCTTCATTTTTTTTTTTTTTCCTTCTTTGTGGTTGCCTTGCAATAAACATACTTTCAATACGACCATCCAATTGCTGCCAATCAATGGAACAAACAAAATTAGCAAGCTATTTTATTTAATTTAATTCACTTTTTGCTTAAAAATTTCTATTTAATTTATTGCAATTACTGATACTATTTATATATAAATTAAATAATATTAGGGGTACAATTTAGTTTATTAAAGTATTTTACAAGTGCATAATATCATTATTTGATTAATTAATATTTAATTATATTTATTATAAAAATTTTATCGTGGACATAAATCTTCTACCATAATGTTGTTATCATTTTTTGTGCTATCCACATGTAATAGGGCATTTTAAAAAAAAAAATTACGTACTACTACATATAGATGTATAAAAATGGACATCTTCACATCTATTATAGAATTTTTATATATAATTTTTTTCCATCTAGAAACAAGTTTTACTTAATAAAATTTGGAATCCAGGTCAAAATTAACATGGAATTTCCATATGAAAGTAACTTTATATATTAAAGGTATAAGAATTCTAATTTGATCATTGTAATAAAAGCGTTGGCTTTTAGCATGACGGTCAAAAATGCAAAACCAAGTTATGAGAATACTTTTTCTTTTTGTTTTTTAATTTAAAATATTTTTTTCAATAAATTGAATTCTTCAAAACAACACATCAATCGGTAAAAATGAAGAATTTAAATAAATAAAAACTAAAATTTTGTTGTAATATTTTAATAATAAAATGGCCAAAAATAAATATATAAATAAGATTTGGAGCTGAGGACGGCTTTTGATTACGTAATCTAATTAACGTCGTCTGTATTTGGCTTCTACAAATTCTCCTCTAATTTCCAATTTGGCAGTCAGTCTTCTAAGCGCGTGTTGATAACGTTAGTCAAACTTTCCTCTTTTTTCTCATTTTGCTTCAAAATTAAAAAATCAAAAATAAATTGTAGTAGGTTCGATATTATGCTTTCAAGCATGGTATAATCCGGTCTAGTTAGATGAACTAGTATACTTTAAGTCATGAACAACCCACAAAATCTATTATTTTTTAAAAGGAAATATATAAATTAATAAGTTTACAATTATTTGATTTAATAGTCTTTGTAATTATCTGAATTGGTTACCTTAGCTTTGTCTTCATCAAAGTTTGGTATCTTTAATATTTATCTAAATTACTATGTTTTTTGTATTAGATTTCAATTGGATATTCAACTTGTAGTAATTATTGGAAAAAAAAAAAGACTAAATTAGTTGATATTAAAAATATTAAAACCAGCACATAGAAAAAGAGGCTACTCACGATTAGGCTCTTTGATATCTTCTTGATAACACGACCGTTTAACAATGGAGCATCTTGAGCTGTCTTTTAAGTATAAGTTTAATGATTAAATGTCATTGTAAAAAAAGAAAAAAAAAAAAAACTCGTTTTGGATTCAAAATAGGTTAAAAACAGTAATATTTATTATATTTCTATTATTTAACTAAGCTATTGATTTCTCTTCCTTTTATATTTTATTTGTTATATTATATATTTTTTTTATAGTATGATTTTTCAAGTTACTTACTAATTAAAATTTTTGATTTTTTTTTTATATTTTTTATTGGAGTTGGGAAATTTGATCTTGAAAAGACAATGTGTGAGGAGAGTTACTTATTGTCCTCGTAGACAATATTGTTACACTTCAATATTACAGTGATATTTTCTAATTTGTATGATTATAAATGTTATTTGAGGTAACACTTTACTAAATTAAAAATGACTGTTTAAGAAAACAATAATTTTATGATTGAACTTTTTTTTTATAAAAATTTTTAAAATTTATTTAGAATAAAATGTGGAAATATAAACCTATGGCTTTACTGTCCAATTCTTACTGATAGTACTCCTTTGTTTTTACTCTTTTTTTTTTATATTATTATTATTATTATTATTATTTGCATTACTAATAGCACTCCTATTTTATATTACTCCCTTCACCTAAATCATAAAATGAATATTTAATCCTGATTTTATATTAATGTTGAAATAATATCTAACTCTTGTTAATGTATGACTATTATCATATTATGTGCATGTCCATTGTATTTTACCACAACTATTTGCTTTTAATCATTTTAGCATTACTATTTATATGAAAGTAATGATTTAAACATTTTTTGATGAATTAGTGTTGAATTGAGTGAAATTCAAAACTTGCTAAATTATTAAAGTTCAAATTCCTTTCCATATATCCAAAAGTGAAAATTACATACTGTTTTTTTATTTTTTTGAAATTAGATAAAGTTCAAAATAGACAATAGTGTTATCTTATTGGTATTTATGTTTAACATTGTAAATAAAACAAATGGCATAGGCATTATTGACCATAATTAAACAAATTTAATAGTAAGAGTAAATAACAAAATTGAAATCAAGCTAAGGTACACAGGTTATTCCAAAAAAAAAAAAAAAAAAAAGTTAACTAAAATAAATAACAATATGAGGCCCCAAAAAAAAATTAATAATATATTAAGACTTAAAAAGTACACTTTTAATTTGCCTTAAATATTCATTAATTTTCATTGTTACAATACATGATAACAATTATGGCTAATAAATACATATCAACCAATTATCAGTGCTATGTTACTGTCTATTTTCCGGCAAAAATTAAAAATTTTAAAAATTAATTAACGGGTAACATAATCCATAATATATGCAAAAAGGCTTTGTAATTATTTATTAAAAAAGATATAGACTGTAATCAAGAAATGACTTTTTCTAGAACAAATTCTTTAATTATTTAATTAACCTACATAGGCAGTAGGAAGTAGATTTTTTTTATATTTAATTAAAATTTTTTTTTTGGGTTCTAATTAATTAAAATTCCTACCAATTTTTTATTTTTTTATTTTTTAATATATGTAATATTAAGATGATAAGTTGAACCACGCGCTAGAAAATAAAAACATGGAATTACCAAGGGAAAAGCTTCCCGTGGACGCCACGTGGCAGCTCACTTTGTCCGAAAAACCATTTTTTATACATACACTTGGAAAAAAGCGAAGCGAAAAACAGGCTTTGGTTTTTTAGAGTCCGCCTCCAAGAAAATATAAATAAATAAAAAATAAAAAATAAAAACAGAGAGAGAGAGAGAGAGAGAGAATAAAACAAATGTTTTAGGGAGTGACGAGGACGTTTTTTGCAAAAGGGCGTCCAAGTTCTCTTCATGTAAGAATGTGGGTCCCACTCTCTCTCTCTTTCCTTCTCTCTCTTCCTTTTATTTCTTTCTGCTCCCTCTACGAAACAACGGCGCAAACTCTCTCTCTCTCTCTCTGTCCGTGTTTCTCTTTCTCTCTCTTAAAATTCCATTTTCATATCCCCATTTTTCTCTGTTTGAAATTTGAAATAAGCATTGTAGAGAGTGAAGGGAGATATTTTTATTTTTTTATTTTTTATATTTCTTCTTCTTCTTCTTCTTCTTCTAGTTTTTGATTTATTATCTTTATTTTTGTTGTTGTTGGTTGCTATAAGGGGTAGCTGAAAAACTTGGGTAGATAGAAAAAAAAGAAAACAAAGTTGTGGTTTTTGTGCTCCACCGCTTCCTTCACTCCTACAGTCTTTTTTTTTTTTTTTTTTTTCAGTGTGTTTTCAGCGGTTTACACGGCGCGAGGTAGCCGGTTTACTATCTTGAAAAACGTACTTTTTTTTTTTTCCTCTTCTGGGTACTGGTTTTAATTTGTAAATAACTTTTTTTTTTTTTTTTATTGGGATTGTTGTTGGGTTTTCTCTGTTTGTTTCCAATGGTAGAGTTCTAGTAGGAGAGGATCATGAGGGGAGCTGTACCTTTACTAGTTGCCTATATATAAATGGGATTTGGTTAGTTTTTTTATTTTTATTTTTATTTTTGGGTTTTCTTTATTTTCTTTTATTTTTATTTTTTAATTTGCTTTTGCCTTATGAGGTTGGATTAGTGGGTTAATGGAAGATGGCTGTGAAGCACTGTTGCTCAGTGTTTTTCTCTGCATGTGTGGGGGGATGAAGATAAGATCTAAAGTTGGGATTATTTGAAAATCTTTGGATTTTTGGCTACATGGTCTTAGTGTGTCTCTTCAGGTATGGGTTTTTACTCGGCCTGCATTTTCTTTATTTTTTTAATTTCTGATTCTTTTTTTTTTTATTATTATTATTTTTGGGCGTAAGAAGTTGGGTTGGTGGATTTTCCTATTTTTAAAATCAATCTTGAATCCGGGTTTTATTATTTTCCTTTTTTTGGGTGTGTGTTTTGGCATAGCATTGTTTTCTTTGGGTATTTTATTTTATTTTTTTTTTCTTTTTTTTTTCGGTTGAGAAAAAAAAAATGTCGTCTTCTTCATCACTGTGGTATTCCCAAATTCTTAAATATGAGAAAAAATAACTAATAATTAACAAAAATAAAAGTGTACTCGAAAGGGAATTTGATAAATATGCAGTAATTGTCATTTTATTTTCTTACCTGCTAATTGTTTTAGATCTAATGTTTGTTGCTATTAAATTCCCTGTTTAAAAATTCTAAAATGGGTTTTGAATACCTTTTTCGCAGGAAATGAGAATTGAAGTTTTTAGTGGTTTTACAATTATAGTTGACACAAATTTGCTGCAAAACTTTATTATGTTAATGGGGTTTGAAAGATTCGAACTTTACTCTGATTAAATGGATTGAGGAAAAGCAATCCTCTGATGCAATGTTGTTACAAACATTAGCATCTGGGCTATTGATATCTTCCCTTTTGATATCTGTTGCTTCTGCTGATAATGGATTTCCTCGATGCAACTGTGACGACGAAGGTAGCTTGTGGACCATTGAGAGCATCCTAGAATGCCAGAGGGTTAGCGATTTCTTAATCGCTGTGGCCTATTTCTCGATCCCCATTGAGCTGCTTTACTTTGTTAGCTGCTCAAACATACCATTCAAATGGGTCCTTTTTCAGTTCATTGCTTTCATTGTGCTATGTGGGCTAACTCATTTGCTCAATGGGTGGACCTATGGACCTCACCCATTTCAGCTAATGCTGGCTCTCACCGTTTTCAAAATCCTCACCGCACTGGTTTCTTGTGCCACTGCCATAACCCTCATCACTCTGATCCCTTTGCTTCTCAAAGTGAAGGTGAGAGAATTCATGTTGAAGAAGAAGACTCGGGACCTCGGACGCGAGGTCGGGATGATAATGAAGCAGAAAGAGGCTGGATGGCATGTTAGGATGCTTACACGGGAGATTCGGAAATCGCTTGATAGGCATACCATATTGTACACTACCCTTTTCGAGCTATCGGAGACATTGGGTTTGCAGTATTGTGCGGTTTGGATGCCTAATGAGAATAAGTCAGAGATGATCCTGACTCATGAATTGAAGGGTAGGAATTTTTCGAATTTGTATGATATCTCTATACCTATTAGTGAACCAGATGTTGTTAGGGTCAAAGGGAGTGATGAAGTGAATATTCTGACGCCTGATTCAGCACTTGTTCCTCCAAGTTGTAGAGAGTTTGGTGAGCCAGGTCCGGTAGCTGGTATTCGTATGCCAATGCTTCGGGTTTGCAATTTCAAAGGGGGAACTCCTGAGGTTATCCAGGCTTGTTATAATTCAATATTGGTTTTGGTCCTCCCGGGTGGACAGCCTAGAACTTGGAGTTGTCAGGAGCTTGAGATCATTAAGGTGGTTGCTGATCAGGTAGCTGTGGCTCTTTCCCATGCTGCACTTCTTGAAGAGTCCCAGCTTATGAGGGAGAAACTGGTTGAGCAGAATCGAGCCTTGCATCAGGCGCAAATGAATGCTATGTTGGCTAGCCAGGCAAGAAATTCATTCCAGAAGGTAATGAGTAACGGGATGAGGAGGCCAATGCACTCAATTCTGGGTTTGCTTTCGATGATGCAGGATGAAAATTTGAGCAATGAGCAACAAGTTCTTGTTGATACAATGGTGAGGACTAGCAGTGTCGTAACGACCTTGGTAGATGATATGATGGATAATTCAACAAAGGATAATGGAAGATTTCCATTGGAGATGCGATCTTTTCATTTACATTCCATGATAAAGGAAGCAGCTTGCCTTGCCAAGTGCCTATGTTTGTATAGGGGTTTTGATTTTGCAGTTGAGGTCGATAAATCCTTGCCTGATAATGTTATGGGAGATGAGAGAAGGATTTTTCAGGTGATTTTGCATATGGTTGGTAACCTGTTAAAAGGCAAGAAGGACGGAGGGACTGTCATCCTTAGGATATTTTCGGAGACTGGTAGTCAGGGAAGGAATGATCAAAGATGGGCAAATTGGAGACAATCCTCTGATGGGGAGGTATATATCAGATTTGAGATAACGATCAGTGATAGTGGTTCTCAATCAGAGGGCGCCATTTCAACTACAACGCATCCTGCTGGTAGGAGATACACCAGTGATGGAATTGAGGAGGGCTTGAGCTTCAGCATTTGCAAAAAACTTGTTCAGGTGGGAATGGTAAATAGTGTGTATGTGCTATATATATATATATATATATATTAAGTAAAGCCGGAATTGAAATACTAGAAATTTTGTGGAAACACCCATATGCTATAGGTATTTGAGATAGCACGTTGATGAAGCTAGACTCTGCCTTAAGATACTATTAGCTAACATTGTCCACAGCCTGTAACAATCTTGATTTAATTTGCGACTTTGTTTAGAATTAGCCATTTGCATTTACTGAGAAAAACACGAACTGTTAGGGTCTGTTATAAATTTTGAGCTGGACATTTTCATAAAACTAAGTAAGTGTCCTTATGTCTCATCATGCTATAATGTTTGGTGATCTACATTTTGAATAGGGTAAAAAGCCAAGTCACATTATTTGCATACACATATGGACCACATATTTTGGACCTGGCCTTGACTAAATCTCCTTGTATATTGATGTTTCATCTTGTTAGAAGTATACATTTAGATGGCATGGTTTATGGCTTTAACAATTGTGCCTTTAATTTCTATTGTGACTTAAAACATCTATCAATTAAATGGATTATATTAGTTAGGACACAGATCACCACACTCTTGACCATCACTTGTAGTTGGACGTTTTTGGTCATACAGAACAATTGCTATGATCTATATTTTGGTATAATGTCTTGGTTGATTTTATCTGGGCTTCCTCTTTCATTATAAACACTGTGGAAGCAACTTTGCCTTTTTTATATTTTTTAAGATTTTTTATGTTGTACTATTTCATTTCCTAGTATTTCTGATATTCATTTTCGTTTGGCAGATGATGCAAGGTAACATTTGGGTGGTCCCAAATTCTCAAGGATTTGCTCAAAGCATGGCTCTAGTTCTTCGGCTTCAACGTCGGCCATCCATTGCACTGACCATCTCTGAGGATTTATCAGAACATCCAAATTCCAACTCTCTTTTCAGAAGCTTGCAAGTTATATTAGCCGATGATGATGATGTGAACAGGGCCGTAACCAAGAAACTGCTTGAGAAACTGGGATGCATTGTAACTGCTCTTTCTTCTGGGTTTGAATGCCTTGCTGCTATTGGCCCAGCTGGATCCAACATCCAAATTGTTCTTCTGGATCTTCACCTCCCTGATTTGGATGGTTTTGAGGTTGCAATGAGAATTCGAAAGTTCAGAAGCCATAGTTGGCCCTTGATCATTGCGTTAACAGCTAGTGCTGACGAAGATATGTGGGAAAGATGTCGGCAGATTGGAATTAATGGAGTAATCCGGAAGCCGGTTGTGTTGCAAGGAATTGCAAACGAGTTACAAAGGGTCATGCTGCAGGCAAACAAAGTTGTGTGAAGGCACAGGTTGTTGTACATTGTAGAACTCAGCAAGCAGCAAGAATTCTTTCATACCCATTTCCGGGGAGTCTATAGAACTAGAACAAGTCTACATTTGGCGCTTTCAATCCCCCACCAAGTTTCCATCCTTGAGAAATGTTACACACAAGGAAGTCAGCATGGTATACAAAGCTAACTCCTTTTTTTCTTTCATGTGTTTGAGCTTTGTTATCTTTAATTGCATAGATAGTTTCAAATTCAATACAGTAATCAAAAGCCTCTTCAACACATACTTCTAATTACTCTTAAAAAAAAAAAAAAAAAAAAGGTGAAAAATTATGAACCCAGAATGCAAAGTTTTTGATACAAGAATGTAGAGCAAATGAGAAGCAAAATAGACTACAGAATAACTTGACAATTTGAGGAACTTTTAGATAATATGATATTATTCATATTAGAAAAAGCATTTTACTTTAATATTATTTTTCATATTAAAGGAAGTTGTAAAGTCTATACATCATGGTGCTATTTACTTTCCTGCCCTTGGCATTTTTTAATTTTCTGATGCAATAGTATTTTGGCAAAACCCACTTAGCTGGATTTCACCTTTAAAGTGAAAAAGTTTCCTAATAATATGGTGTTAATTACATCTACCATTTTTAGGCTGCAAAGTTTTAATATTCAAAACTCTGCAACATTATTATTGGAAATTGTTATATTCAAATTGTCAACTCTCTGAATTTGTGCTTGCTAGATCATATGAATAAATCATCCACCAGTAATGTCTCATACATAACTCAAGAGTTCTCTTATTTAAAAATAAAAAATAAAAAAAATGGATATTTCAAATTGTAAATAATGTCTCCTTTAGGATATTTATTTATTTATACAAACAAGAAAATTTTCTTGAATCTCCTATGGATTTTGGCATTGTTGGAATGTATTTAAGAAAGGATAAAAGAAAAAAAGAAAGAATAGAAACATATCTATCCTACAATGAAACATAGCGGATCACAATCTTTAAACCCCGTGATGATCCGGTTAAGACTATTTTCAGGAAATATCAATTGAATGTAATCTTTTTTTACGTGGATTGGGATTTTTACTTCGAAGAATTCACTAGCTGTTTTGTTTTGTTCTAAAAAAATGTTTTGGTATATAAAAAGAAAAAAAGAAAAAAGGATAAAAAAGTTTTTTATCGAGTATTTCTCTGTGCCTCTCGAAATATCTATCAAATAGTAAAAGAAGATATTTAAATAAGAAAAAAAACAGGGAACTTAAAACCATGCATTGAATCTAACTGTGATTATAACTTACAAGCCGGAGTGGCGTTTATGTGATGGAAATCAGAATTGCAGAGAAAGTGAAAGGGGAAGGAATCAGAAAGTTACATAAAAGTATGGGTCAATGAAGCTTTTGTTGTTTAAAACCATGCATGAATCTAAGAGCACACGTACATGGACTTCTTTTCTTTTGCTTTATTTATTTATTTTTCTAATTTTGTTTCAACATCATATCACGTGGACCACCACCCCTTTTTTAATATATTCTTTCCCCACAAAACCCCCACCCTCAACTTGGGTTTTGATTATTATTATTTTTTGGTTTCAAAAAAAAAAAAAAAAAAAAAAAAAAACACCTTGCCTCTTACTTTATTATTTTCATCCCCAACAAAACAAAATTTTACTACTTTTTTTTTTTTTTAATATTCGATTAAAAAATTTGCCTACTTGATTCTATATTGACACCCCCTCAATTATTATATTTGGAGCAGTTGACGTTGAGATCCTTTTGGAATTTATCACTAAATTCGCTTCACTAAATTCTTCTTATTTGTCATTCAATCAACTTTTTCCTATGAATCTGTACTATATTTTTTCTTGGGAAAGTGGATTATTGGGTGGTGGTTTTTCGCTCAGGAAAATTAAAAATCATTCATAGGCTTCTCATCCTTTTGTCTTTTTTTTTGGTAATATCTCATCTCCTTGTCAAACATTATAGGATGCATCTTTTGCATATCACTCTCAATGGATCACACCCACCACCCACTTTAGTAAAATCTTATGATGGTTATAGCCTTTTGACCATATAACTTTTTTTTTTTTTTGGTTTTTGAGTCCAACCCTTTTCTTCTTATTTACATATCATGTTATAAATTCCCATGAGAATCGTTTTCTTTTTTAATGCAATTAATGGTTAAACCAACGAAGTCCATAAAATGAAAGCGACTCGTGTGGTTGGTAAATAGCCGAACTCTAGGTGGATGTACACAGTTGGGCCTGACCTGTGTATATATAAATATGAATAATCCATGTTGCCCAAGTGTTTAGAAAACTCCAATTTTCTTATTTTCAAAATGATAGGGAGCTCTCACAAGTGGAAACTGTCTCTTGGAAAGCAACAAGTTGGGTCAAAATATGTGAAAGCTATAGGTAATGGTGGTGTATATTCAATTAAAAAAAACACCAAGTTGTCCAAATATTATTTCCGTAGAGGATCTAGGTGGCTTTTGATATATTCTATTATTCTTGTGGGAAAAGTGTTTGTGCCAGGGGCTCTGCATCCCCCAAAATAATTACAGGATAAAGTAGGACTTTTCATGATGTACAATGGATTGCATGAATTGAATCTAGCAAGATGTCAAATTTTTTTTTTATTTTTTTCTTGAAAGCAACGTCCTTGTATATAATATAAGTACAACGGATATTAATTATGTCTCTCTCTCTCTCTCTCTCTCTTTCTCTATTTATATATATATAATTATAAATATGCATGAACTACATATGTATGCATGTTAGTTTATGTATGTATGATAAAATTTTCTCAAAAGCTTAGAACCACACATCTATGTATGTGGTTTTGTGTTCAAATTTTGACAACTGTTAAAAAATAAAAAAATACATGTATAAAGATCCAAATTAAGCCAAAATATGATCGAACTTGTCAATATAGTTATGACCCATTCTTTAATAAATTAAGTTTTTAAAGAGCGTGATGATTCATTTTTTTTTTAATTAAACATGAGAAGACTCTTATCTTTAATTTCAGCTTTTCATGTATATATTTTATAGACATAAATATGAATTGGAATTTCCACCCCTTCTGGTGCTGGTGGGTTCTTAATTACCTACCCACTTACTGTAAAATAAAGTTATTAACCATCTCGCAAAAATCCATATAGCATGACAGTGATTTATTATTATTTTTTTAATTCTTATGTATCGAATATTTAGAAAAAAAAAAAAAGTTGGGATTAAAAGAGGATTTTTATTTAAAATTTTTCAGGTTGAGATTAGCGTTGGGAGGATCTTGATAAGACAAACAGTGGATGAGACAGTGCTTCTGAAATTCATAGGATTCCTAATCACTAAGTATTAATCTGTACGTCTAAAGGAAGCAATATCCATAAAATAAAATAATTGGTATATATATATATATATGTATATTACAAAGAGTTAAAGCAGATCCCAATTTGTTTTAGCATCTAATTAAGAAATTATAAGATCTAGTGTTTCCTATAACTAGAAAGAAAATAAAAATATAGTACAAAGTTGCTCCCATTCCAACGCTTTTGAGCTTTCAAAGTTTGGCAAGTATCTCAAAAGAAGTAATGTTGCATGGATAGAGTGTTTTGGACTTTGCTGTCTAGTTATTTGCTTAATAAATTAATAATAATCAACTTTAGCTAACATCATTACCAAGGCCTATGAGCTTAGGTTGTCATAATTTTAAATGAGCTTAGGTTGTCATAATTTTAAGGAATAGTTGTATGGCTCAGCATATATTATATTATAAAATGAGAAGCCCTTCACATGAGCATATAATAAGTAAATAAATAAATAATTTCTATATTTAAAAATAAGTCATTTTGGGACTCGCTAGCAAGTTACATAAATAATTTTTTTTTTTTTGGTTTGAAAATAGTACAATGTTTTTAATACAAAAATTAAACAAGTGTGCATCTAATTTCAATAAACACATGGAGACTTTAAATAATAACAAGTTGCTTCTAATAATCTTAATGATGGAAGAAATACAAACATACTGAGAAATTATTCCTATTGAAATAGTTGATACTGGTTTTTCAGAAAATAATAATAACAACTGAAAGTTTGTTTATTCAATTTGTTTCTCTAAACAATTGCAATTAATATACAACGCCATATACTTGGGAGGCATTAATTTTGGATGTTGACTGTTGGCTGCTCCAAAAAGGCCATGATGCTGCCAAAGTCATTTTGAATATTTGCATATTTGAAAAGTGTTATGGTTAAAAAGTTTTAGGATTTCTTTAATAATTATAATTAGCTATATGAGACTTAAACTAGGACAAGTTTATACTAATCAGCCTTGTAAAAACATATTTATAAATTACATCCAGAGAATGAAGTTACAAGAGTTTAGTCCCAAAATGCCCAAACCTTCTAGCCCCGTGGTCAAGTGGGTGGGCTATGATTACAACAACAAAGAGTTTAGATATCAAAATAAAATTTGGGCTTTTTGTGAAGTTTTTTGGGCTAATTATACTGTTATGAGTTTGTCCATGGGCCATGATGAGCCCAAAAATCTCAATTTTTTGGGCCGTATAAGGCAGCCAACTAGCCCAAGACAAAAGAAACCCGAAGAATTGTTTATTTTATTAGTTATTATAATTTTTTTAATGTACCAAAGAAAATGTCTCTCCAGTCCTACAAAAATGACTAGTATTAAAAATAGGCTTGACTTCTTGGAGATCTCTTACCAAGAAAAACAACTCTTCTGTTAAACAAAAAATGTTTTGAGGGGTTCTTTGGAACCTCCTTGGACTGCATATATCCCATATGAGTTTGCGGATTTGATTGGCCTTATGAAGAAAATATAATTATTTAAAAAAAAAAAAAGTTTTGTTCATACCCAGGTTTTGGTTTCATGGAAGAAAAAAGAACAAGGTAGCAGAAAAACCTTCTCTCTATCATGGACTGTGTCTTAAAGAGAAGATGCTTGATAACCGCACTGGTTGGGTAGATATTATTTAAAAAAGAAAGAAAGAAAAAGTCCCACTACGTTCGAGACCTAGAGTCCCTACAGAGATAGACAAATAAGTAGAAATAAATAAATAAATAAATAAGGGTTTGGGACTGAGAATTTGTAGTCGTATATTGGTTGCATTGTTTTTGGGCCAGACAAGATGGATTGGAGAGTGCCTCCCATTTAGATAAGTTAAACGTGGCCCATGTTCAAGGTAGTTCAACCCAAAAAAGGGCTTTAGGCTTAGTTGGGCTGACCCAATGACTAAACCATGACAAAATCTTAAAGTAGTAAGAAAATGAGTTCCATTCACTAATGTGACATCTTTAATTATAATTAACAAGATTTAAAAAAAAAAAAACACTTATTTGCCAAAAAAAAGACCCAAAAAAAAAAAAAAACCTGTCAAACTGAATTCCCAAATAGAAATTAATGTTTTGATGTCTAAAATTTTGACATTAAAGTCGTATCTTATCGATATATATTGCACTTGATGCGACCCATGACAAAACCTGAAAGTGGTGAGAAAATGAATTCCATTCACTAATGCGATGTCTTTTAATATAACTAACAAGCCCAAAAAAAAAAAAAAAAAAAAAAAAAAGGCCAAAAAACTAGCCAAACTGAATAGCTAAATGCAACTATCATTTATTTCTCCATGTATATGATATAAGAATTTCTCTAAATTAATATTAGACATTAATGTTTTGATATCTAAAATTTTGACATTATAGGCATGTCTTGTTGATATGTATTGCACTTGATTTGACCCATGACCAAGAAAATCCACAATAAAGGTATGCTGTTTTGTCTTCGGCAAGTACCTTGGCCCTTTCGGATGACTAAAAACGACCAGAAAGCAGCCCATCGAAAGAAAATTCAGAAGTAATTCAATGATACCATTTTATATGTTATATTATTAACATTTTCTTATTAGTTATGTGATTGAAATTCCTTTCCAAATTTATTTTGCTTCACATTTTAATTTTATGGACTATTCCTTGAAGGCCCAGTATAGTCTCATAATCTATATATATCCTTCTTCGGTTTCTTCTTTAATAAATATGGGATTGTCTTATAACCCTTTTAAAAACTTGAATTTATATATTTAAGTTCCTGTTTTTCCCTAGTTTAAAAAAGTCCACGCATGACTTGGTTGCTTGATTGGAATTCACATAATGAATACGAGCACAAGAGCCAATTTTTTTTATTTTCTGTCATTAAAAAAATATGGTAGATTAACTGATATTTATATCAAAAAAGTATAATACACAAAAATGCATGTTGGACATATGAAACAATTCAAATCATTTTGATAATTATAAATTTGATCTGTTTTACGGAGAAGGTCCACCTTCGAGTCTAATTGTCTTAGTTTGCTAAATTATTTTATAATTCGAATCCAATGCTATAAATTTTTTTCTTTAAAGTGGACTTTTCTGATTTGAGTTTCGTTGATCTATATACAGCTTAATTAATTGGTATATTTTTTGAATTATGTGGCTTTATTCTATTTTGAATCTATTTTTACAATGCTATGATCTTTTTATTTTATTTTTTTTTAAAGTTGACTCTCCTGATTTGAGTTTTGCTGATTTATATACAGCTTAATTAATTAGTATATTTTTTGAATTATGTGGCTTATTCTATTTTGAATTTATTTTTCCAAGTAATTTCTATATATTAGTTAAAAACTCATATTAGTATATTATTCTTTCCATAAGTAAACGCGGTGTTGTGACTTTTTTTCTTTTAAAAAAAAAAAAAAAAACACTATGTAGGATAGGGAGATGACATCATGGAGGAGCAAAATGACAAGAAAAATTAGGGGTTACTCATTGACCAAAATTGTTAATTAAGAAAAAAAATAGTGAAACAAAGTAGCAATAATGGAGCGAGGGGAGCCAAAAAAAATTGTATGTTAGTTGAGATAAAGCTTTCTTGTAAGTTGTAATCAAATAATTGGTACATTTATTATTTATATTTTAATATTGATTCACGTGTATTTATTATTTAAGGGATCAAATGGATTAAGACGTAGGGTTTGTATGAAGTTTGAATTTTTATCAACAAACAACTCATCAATAAATAAAAACAAACAACCATGAAAGGGACAAACAAATGAGTAAAAATCGAAATAGGAAAGGATATAAGTACAGTTTATAACTTCCTTTTAAAGAAATATTTCATAACATAGTATTATAGATTTTCCAAATCATGTTTTAAAATTTAATTTCTTAATATTTATTTTATGAAAATTGGTTTACAAATGTTCAATTAATTTCATCAGTAAAAATGATGGTCAATCAAATCTATATCGTCTTTGGCCAGAAACATAAATTCGTATATGTGTCAAACAGAAGCTAATTAAAGATATACATAAAGATGTCAAAAGAGCATTGGAATTAAAAGGTAGTTATTTGTTCCCAAATCAAAGTCACAGGTCATACATATATATATATATATATATAAAATATTTGATCATAGATATACCTTGTATGTATTTGATAAGTACCAGAATGCGTATCTTCTTGGTAAATATATAAGATTTTCCACGATTAATTAAATACAATTTTTTTTGTTCCCAAATCAAAGTCACAGATCATACATATATATATATATATTTATATATATATATATAAATATATATAAAATATTTTATCATAGATATACCTTGTATGTATTTGATAAGTACCAGAATGAGTATCTTCTTGGTAAATATATAAGATTTTCCACGATTAATTAAATACAATTTTTTTTGTTCCCAAATCAAAGTCACAGATCATACATATATATATATATATATATTTATATATATATATATATTTATATATATATATATATATAAATATATATAAAATATTTGATCATAGATATACCTTGTATGTATTTGATAAGTACCAGAATGAGTATCTTCTTGGTAAATATATAAGATTTTCCACGATTAATTAAATACAATTTTTTTTTTCTGATGAAAACATACAAATATATATATATATATATTTTTGGGAGAGAAAACATACAAGTAAATATATATATATATATAGAGAGAGAGAGAGAGAGAGAGAGAGAGAGTCAATGGCGCTCCTCAAGCTCAAGGTCTAATCTAAATTGTAATTATTGGTCCATATTGACAAGTAAATAGCAACCAAGCTGTTGTAAAATGTGATCACGGATGATATACAATATATAATATAATATTATATTAAAAAAATTATATAAATTTGTTTAAGAAATTCTAGCCAACCCGATGTGTCCTCAAGGACTTGGTAATTACATTGTCAGATTGGACTTTGAAATCAAAATAATATTAATTATTCACAATTTCACAACTCACTTTTCTCACACTTAAACCAAAGTTCCCAGCCACAACTTTATAAAATATATCATAAACCCATTGCCGGCTTGTGCTATGTTGGACCTACTCTCTGTCTTTTCTTCTTTGCTTACCAATTCAAGTTGATGCTCTAATCTAATCTCTAATTTAAATACTAATTTATTATAGCTTTTTTTATTGTGTTGACGGAAGACATTTTAACAATAAGAAACTTGAGACTAACTGTGCTTTTATTTGACAATTAAACTTTAATAAATATATTTGATATTTTTTTGACAAATCTTAAATGTACACATACTATTTTATTTTATGTTATTAATTAATTGCTATTGTTCTTTAATTATTAATTACCATTGCTGAATTGTTTTGCTTAATAAAAAAAGTCTTTAAACCATGGAATTTTTATACTCTTATTAAAAAATAGAATGTTATATAAATTTTCGAGGAAAATGTTAAGGGCTTTGGTGCAAATACTAATAAATAGTAAAAAAGCCGAAAAAATTGTACCCAAAAAAAGAAAATCAAAAACTCTAAAGTGGCGACAAAATACACGCATGCCTCCGCATTTGACGGGAGGAGAAAAATGAAAAACGCGCAGATTTGTGGGAACTGCAGAGTTCGTGTGCTTGCTTGCCACGTGTAAGCATCTGAAAGAATAAACTGATCAAGTGACCCGTTTCGATGTACCATTTTGAAAAGGTAAAGAGAGCTGTGGGTCCCATACCATCTTGGGAACTGGTGTCTTAATTGTCCATTTCATCTACTTTTTTCTTTTTTTTTTCTTTTTTTTTTGTTTAATTTTTTTTTTTGGGGGATAAAAAAGAAGAAAAAACCACAACATTAGAGGGGGAAAAAAAAAAAAAATGAAAAAATGAAAACCTTAAGAATTGTTATAATTAATTAATGTGCACACACACAATCAAATAATTATAAATTATGTAGAAGCTGACTTAGTCGAGTCAGAAGCCAGAATGTGCTCTAATATGAATTTAATTTTGAGTGTGCCTCAAAGCTCTAATTTAGATCTGGCAATTTGGATCATGACACGGCAATATGATTCGAAAATGACACGGAATAAATGAGTTTGAATTTATTATAAATGAGTTCGGGTCATAATCGGGTCAACCCGTTTAACATGATTATTAATCGTGTCATTTTCGGGTTTACCTGTTTAACTCGAAATTGACCCATTACGACCTATTTATTAATCGTGTCATTTTCGGATTGACCTGTTTAACACGATTATATACCTATTACAACCCATTTAAATTTAATTTTAAATTAATATTTTATCACTAATATAATATTTAATAACTAAAAAATATTATAAATTAAAAATTTTATAAAAATAATTTTCTATTACTAATTTTTTAAAAACAAAAAATACATCTTTAATAAAACAAAAACATAAAAATAAAAAAAAAAATAAAAAAAATTTCGGGTTAATAGGTTAATTTTCAGGTTAACGGGTTAATAGGTTAGTTTTCGGATTAATAGGTCAATTTCAGGTTAACGGGTTAATAGGTCAACACGACCCGTTAAAATAATCGTGTTAAACGGGTCGTGTCGTGTTGACCTGTTTATAAACAGGTCGGGTTAGTGTTTTAGGTACCTGACACGATTAATAAATGGGTCGTGTTCGGGTTAGGCATTTTTGACCCGATTATTAAACGGGTTGACACGAACACGACCAACCAACCCGAATTGCCAGATATACTCTAATTAAAGGCATATTCAACAAATAAAATTACCATATGATTATGATTTACTAATTGGAACTTAATATACACAGTAATTCTTGGCGGGCATATATATGTATATAGTAATTCTTGATATTACAAAATTAAACCTTCATCATATATATATATATATATAGAGCACTAAAATAAGGTTTTTTTTTTTTTTTTGATGAAGCTCTAACATTAAATAAGTTAATTTTTTTTTGACCAAAAAAAAAAAAAAAAAACTACATCTCAATTCTATGTCTATTCCATTTTTCTATGTATGTATTTTGAATATTTGGTTATGGGAACCATGTGTATTAAATTCCTTGGTCAATTAGATGGCAAATCTAATTATTGGTTAAGACTAAGTTATATATATATATATTATAGTTAATTTCTTATCAAGATATTTTGATAGAAAAATTATTAGGATCTTTATTATTAGTTTTTGAATTATTTTAAATGTTAAAATTTAAAAATATTTTGATAGTCTAAATAAATTTGGTGATATAAAAAAATTCTAAAAAAATATTACATTTTAATTTTTTAAATAATTTAAAAACTAAAACGTAAAATTTTAATGAAAACAACATTAAAATATCCTAATAAAAAAAATCTCATATATATATATATATATATACACGCACACACAAAATTAGTTGTATGTGTATATAGTGTTATGAATAGGCGCATCATAAATAAACAATCATAATAACACAAATACAAAGTAAAAATACACCTCATGTCTAATTAATCAACGAAGTGATAAGGTCTTTTTAAAAAAAAAGAAAAGTAGATAAGACATATGTGTGAACCCATTGAAACTCACCTGAAGATACACAGTTTCCACTCTCTCTCTCTCTCTCTCTCTCTCTCTGTCTTTTTCTAATTAATCAATGAAGTGATAAGGTCTTTTTAAAAAAAAAAAAAAAAAAAAAAATAGACAAGACATACTATATATGTGTGTGAACCCATTGAAACTCACCTGAAGATACACGGTTTCCACTCTCTCTCTCTCTCTCTCTCTCTCTCTCTCTCTCTCTGTGTCTTTTTTGGTAAGTTAAAGAATAGATAATGAAATCAATTACCAAAAAAAGAAAGTTCCAAAACTACATATAAAATGACTTTTAATTTTAAAATAATGTTTAATTAACTTTTGAATTAATTATGGATTTGATATTGGACATTTCAATATTTTCTCCAATCAATCAAGCTTAACATAATGGTTCTTTTATGTTCCATAATATTCTAGCCCGCAGGAAATCTCTCTCTCTCTCTCTCTCTCTCTCTCTCTCTATATATATATATATATATATGTATATATCTTTTATAAATTATATTGCGAAATGTCAGAGATTATCCCATTTCGCACATAGAATTTACATGATACCAGTAAAATTTGTGAGTGTAAAATCTACTAGCTAGCATCCATAGAATCGTAACATTTTTTTCCCTTTGTTTTTTTTTTTTTGGGTCGTTAATAAGATAAGTTTTCTTTTATGTCAAGCATTTTGGATTATTTTATAGGGGTAATTAGTCATCTGCTTAGAAGCGAAATGAATCATTTCATACTTCTCATTGAATGTGTCAACTTTCATGTATACATAGCATCATGTTTTCTTAAAAAGATTGAACATTTACTAATTGTAAACTCTCTCATCTTAACCCAATCAACATTTCTTAAATATTTCTAGTAATCATTCAGCTTGGTTTGCCGAAACAGCTAGTTAAACTCGACAGAATCATCACTTTTCCGTCCAAGTCATCTACTAATGTGACATAATGAATTACCAAGTAGGTCTTGCCTAATTGAAATCTAGCGCAATGATAAAATGTTTTCCATCTACGTATACATATGAGAGAGCAAAACTTTACTCTTCTTCATTTTGTTGATACTAAACAAAAAAAAGGCCATTGGTGAAAACATTTATTTTTATGAACTAATTCATCTTTTTAATTACTGTAAACTTTGCCTTTTCACTGTCAAGAAAGAAGCATATGGGAATAGATTAGCTTTTGAAAAATTAGGTTAACTTAATAATCATTGGATGAAAAAATCGACGTGTACTCCACGACAAGCGTATAGCACAATTGAATTTTAGAATCCAAGCCAACATGTTCCTTGATTTCTCTTGGATGATGTTTGCAACTTGCCCCACCATCCACACCACCTTATTAAATCTTTCACTGACTTTTTAACACAAGGTCTTAATGGACGGTTTTTATTTTATTAATTAAAAAAAAAACTTAGTGGATTCCCTTTCAAAAGATATGTTTACTTAAATGGCTTCTCAAATGTCTCAATAGCTACACCATATGAGCTCCCATGTAAGTGCTAATTAGCTTACATACACTTGGACAGGCAAAACTAAAATAAATCATAATATATTTGTCATAATAATGAGTATTATTTAATCAATAGAGCATGTAATTATTGAACCCGTGGGGGTCCATTAATGTTAATTCTTGTGACTTTAGTGTTGGAACGTAGTATCCAAGTGGCTAATAATTTATAATTAAGGTGTTTAACTACAACGTGCGATCCACGTGAAGAGGGTCCTCCATGTTGCTACACACCCTCTAGGATACTCTGAGTGTAGGTTGAACATATCCTTTTTAAGAAAATTGCTTAAGTTACTATTAGGATATCAAAGTTTCACTTAACTTTCGTTTACTTTTATAAATCTTGGTTGGCAAGAGCAAGAAAATTTGACCCGTAAAAGCAGTACTTTAACGTCTTTAGTTCAATAGAAATTCGTGCAATTCACTTGAGTTTCAGAGGTAAGTTTTCTAAGTTAATAAACATGTGATATGCGTGAGTGAAAATGAATGAATTTCATCCAAAACAAACTATACTTTCAAATTAAAGGCTGTGCAATTCTCTAATCTATAGTAGGAAACTTGAAAAACTTTCATCAAAACTCAAAAAGAAAATCTACGTAATTGTCAACTTTCCGTGAATTTAAAATATTAATTCTAGACAACGTGCGAATAATTGATTGAAGTATTGAATATATAATTAATTTGATGCTTCGTGACGAAATTAAAGTATGCACTATCAACTATATTTATATATATGTTGTATACAGCAGAACAAAAACATGGATAGAGGTAGGTAAAGGTAATCAAATGTGCAAATTACTGCCATTGAAAAGGACAAATTAAAGACTGAAATTGAATATTAATTATATTTTTAGTTAAAATACAAAAATAGTACTATAGTAGACAAAGCAGTGAATATCTATAAAATAGGTTTACTATGCATTATCATATATATATATATATATATATATAAATGTATATAGAAATTGTTATCTACTAATTAAAGATTTAAAATGATTCGGATTTAAAAATATAGCCGATGATAGTCTACACCTAAATTTTATATGGGAAAATAGTAAATAACTTTACATATATATTATATATATGATTGAGTTATATTCGAGGAAGAATATAATTATAATATCTGTTATATAAACATTATAAATGAGATCAAGTAAGCAAAAACAAACTTCCCTTCTTTAACATTTTTTTATTGAACAAGATGGCTGAGATGTATAAAAAAGATGATAACCTTTGAAAAATTCCAAATCTTGAAGTTGATGAAAAGTGAAAGTAGTGGATGGGGTGAAGTGAAATATTGAAAATTATTCTCGTTCGTCCTATTATTTATTTATTTTTTTTGTTTTTAATCATAATTGGTTTATTTTTTTTAATTTTATTTTTTTAACCAAAAGGTCATACCATGGATTGAGAATGCACCAAATTTTAACAGTGAAAGAAATATTCTGTTATTCCTTGAATAGTTTGGTTGACCCATATGGGTATCCATTTAATTAACTGTAACAGTTACTAAAACCAAAATTAGCACTTCTTAGGCTACATATCTTAAAATGATATAAGAAAAGAAAAGCAAAGAAAAGAACTTAAAAGTAACTTTTGATAAATTCTTAAAATTATTGGTTTTATTATTTGTTTAAGAATCATACATGGATTAGGTAAAATCTTCAAAAAATTATTAAAATGATTTATATAATACTGAAGGTCTTAACAATAAAATAATAACCAACGTTAAAAGTATGCCTTTTTTGAGTATATTAAGGTGCTGGTTAATTGCATTTTATTATATATTTGTTTATGTCAAGTGTGAACTATTAATATTAATCTGGCATTGACCAAGATACATATCAATTTTGGTTAGACTTTTAATGGATTCTTGCATTCTTAATTCATTCATTTTGATGATCAAAAAAAAAAAAAAAAAAAATCATTTTGGACATAAGTTTAATTTAAATATTCTGTTCGTCCACATTGTTTTATCCTTACATATCATCATTAAATGGTGAATATTTCGTTGAAAATACGTATATCATATTTATTAATTGGCTTGGAATGTATTGGTAAGGAAAATTTACTCCAACGAGGCAGTTTGTTATTATTCCACTACCATCTCTCTTTCCCCACTTGTCGATATTGTTTTGATCGCCGTTTTATTTTCTCTTTTGTTGTTTCACCAATCGTTGCAACAAATGAAGTATGCAAACTTCCAAATATTCTAATTATGCATTCTATAATTTTACAAATATTAATCATTCTTAATTGAATTAAAAACGTGCTTATGACGATTAAATGTTTATAAATAGTAAGATATATTCATGGTAAATGCATTTTGTTTTTTTGTTTTTTTGGTTTTTCCTCGAAAGAACGGAAAGTACATTTGGAAAAAACATATGCTTGCTAGACACTTCATCAGGTCAAGTTCAAATTGGTAGATGTTAATTAGTATATATATTATCTCTTTCAAATATTAAAATAAAAAACAGCATATATGACCCTAATGGATATATATCTTGAACCAAGAGTACACCTCCCCATGAAAAATTTAATTTACGATTGGAAAAATGATAAAAGAATTCCCCACCTGTACAGATCGAAGAGTAACTTTCTGATTAAATGTTTTAAATGAGACAGAGATTTTCTTGAGAGGCTATCCATTTGGTGTATAGCACGTGGGGGGGACTAAAGAATCTGCAAAATAAACTAAATGAAGAATACAGAGAGAAAGCATGGCGCTATATACAATAATATTGCTGTGCATGGCTTAGAAATTAACAATTTACAAATTAAAATTGTGGCTATAGAGAAGTACTTCCCTATATGTATGAGAAGGGACAAAAGGAATGTCTCTCTGACTGATCATATGTATCATATTTTTCCAATTCTTCTTGGCAAAAGAAATTATATGATATCTTTGTTTTAGAAACAAAAATTTGATGAATTAGAATTTCAACACATTTATATTCCTTTTCTTTCTTTCTTTTAACACTTTAATATATGGTAGAATACATCAAAGTATTGAATAAAACGCATAAATATTAAAAAAAATTTTAAAAAATGCATGCCACTGATGACCCTTTTAAACATAGAAATAAATAATCTCCAATGTGAAATATATCCTAATTAACTAATTATTTTCATCACGAAGGCACACATAAAACCTAGATCTCAGCTTTTTGACTAAAAAGAGAATTGTATATATCAATACAGAGAATGGGAAGCCCCTCTTTTTTTTCCTTCACATTCATAATTTTCTCTGCACTCTCTCTCTGCAGAATGGCCAATAAAGTGTCATGGATATGTGACGTTTACTCTTGGACCCTGATGGACAGCTGCCCAAGAGGATAAACTTTCAGCTCTAATTCAGATATTACCTTCAATATATTTATATTCAATATATATAATATATGCATATGTGTCATTTGACTAAACCCACTTGTCATTCGTATGGAAATCAGATTTTTGATCACAAAAATCTAAAACCTAGCTTGGTCATGAAAACCCGATTTTTGATCATATCTAAGGCTCTCCTCTCTTCTGACTTCTGAGTAAAATTTGAGATGTTCAAAAAGGCCATGAAGAAGAAGCACTTAAATTGATTACCACACACCGAAAAAACCTTTTTGAGAAAAACACTTCCACCTACCATAGTTTTCTTTTTTCTATAAATATATAATGTTCTAAGTCTAATCCATCATATCAGATAACTATAATCCAGTAATTAACATGCCAAAAAAATATATATATAAACCCCTAAAAGCAAGAGATACACAATACCCCCACCAAGAAAAATATTGAGGGAGAATATATTAAGTAACTAATAAAATTTGTGGTTAGAAACCAATTATCAAAGACTAATAATCATCTCTTTTTATTACCAAACTGAAAGGGGGGGAAGCAAAGACAAAAGAAAGCTTTTAAATAATATACATTTGAGAACACCAAGAGCATTGTTCTCATTGTTCCAAATATCTCTCTATTCTACTTCTTACCAATTAATCTCTCTCTGCTGCTTCAAAATACAACAAAATGGAAGATTGATGGAAATTCAAATTCCTCCACCCAATATTTATAAAATATTTCTTTTTTTTTTTTTTCTTTTTTTTTTTTTTTTTTTACCTGTTTCTAATTTAGTAAGGTGGTCTTCCATGAGTCCAAGCATAAGCCTCATGCCCCAGCTGACCACCATTAGGTACCATGTTTGGTGGCATGTAAACAGGCAGTGCAGATGGATCAGGCAATCCACCCTGCAATTGTCCCCCTCCACTTCCTCCGATACCAGGCGGCGAACCTCCACCACCACCGCCTCCACCGCCGTGGCCACCGCTACCAGCTTCATCATCTTCCTCAAGAGGCAATCTCTCATATGTAGCATTAGCAAAAGTTGCAGCTATCACCATAACTGGTCCAGCTGCAACAAGTGATCCAACCACACTTCCTCCAACTACCTGTCCTTGACCACCTGCCAGGTACACCGTGAGCCCCGTCGATCCAGGAGGCGCGGGTCCCGGCAGGAATGCTCCGGTCAACGACAGAATCTCGAACCTCCCATGGAGTGCTACCACAGCTCCCGGAGCCGCAGGTTGTCTGAGGGTTACGTTGGCAACCGAGCCACTCCCACTCAGCACGCAAACCCCTCTCTGGCGGCGGCGGGCGAACTGAGCTACGCTCTCTGCGACGTCGGCTCCACCGGCGACTTCCATGACGTGGCTTCGGAGTGCGTTTGGACTGTCTCGGGTTACGAAGATGGGAGGTTTGGGTTTGTTTTTGGATCCGGGTGGTCGGCCTCTTGGTCTCCTGTTCCCAATCTCGACTGCTCCTTCTTTAGGTTCGTCGCCTTGCTCTCTATCGTCTTCTTCGTCGGCTCTACCGCCTCCGCCGCTACTCCGGCCGCCGCTGCTTTCGTTGATAGAGAGGTCATGTTTGTTGAGAACAGGTGAATTCGCTGCCGGGTCCATTCCCGGCAGCCCCACCTGATTGGTCCACCACGGATTAGCCAGATTTAGCTATTTAGATGTCAAAATTCAATGAACAAAGATCAAAGATACAAGGGAAAGTGGAAAAGAACTATTAACAGCTCTCAATTTTGGTGTTTGGGGTGCTTGCTACAGATTATATATGAAATTGATCTCCATATACAGCTAAGCAAGAAAGCCCAAAAAAAAAAAAAAGAAAAAAAGAAAAGCCTCCAAATATGACTGACCTAATTATGTAACTTTTGTTCTTTTTGTTTTTTTTTTTTTTGGGGTCAGAGTCAGAGAGAGACAGAGAAAAAAGGAAAGAGAGTAGAAGTTGAACAGAAAAGTCTGAGAAATTGAACTTTGTGGGAGCAAGATCGATGATGACGCAGAGAGAATTAGATTCAAATTTTTCTTGATGGAAACCCAATAAAGAAGAAGAAGAAGAATTAAGAGGTTATTGAGAATGAATCTGAAAGATTGGATCAAAGAGGCATAGAGACTTGAGAAATTTCCAGTGGACCGAATATGGAACAAGATGCAAAAACCCTTCGTTGATAGAATCAATCACAGAGAGAAAGAAAGAGAAAATAGAGAAAAGAGAGGAGAAAGAAAGAGAGAGGGAGAGAGAGAGAGAGAGAGAGAGAGAGAGAATATAAACCAAAGCACAGAAAGATTGAAAAGAAATTTGACACTATATACATACATATATATATATATATATATATAATAAGTAATTCCAAACAGAACAAGGAACAACAGTTGTTTTAGCCTTGTTGTGATTTGGGGAGCTAAGAATTTTTTTTTCTTGTTTTTTTTTTTTTTTTTTTAAAAAAACGTTTCTAAATTTATTTTTGCTAGTCTTTATATATAGTAAGTATTTATAATTATTATTATTATTTTTTTAATATTTTGAGAGAGGGTCTTGGAAATTAGGGTTTCGTGGGGTCGCGTGAGCGTGGGCAGGTGGGGGGAGCACGTACTTTTCTCGGGCCCCAACGTATCAACGTATGTGTATGTGTGTTTGTGTTTCTGTGTTCTCTGTCTCGCAAAGGCAAATAAATTATAAAAAGAAAAAAAGAAAAAAATTATTATGTCTCCGTTGATGTGGAATGGCAACTTAATTGGTTGTTTACAAATATTTACTTTTTCAAATTACAATTTTTAGAATAAAACATAAATAATAATTAAATATAACTAATAAATACACTACTTTAATGAGCAATAGTTTCAAGAACAATCATAGCACCACATGTTTTTTTTTTCTTTTTTTTGGTAAATGCATTACATGTTAATTATACTATTAGTGGTAATAATAAAATTCATAAATAAAATTTGAAATGTTGGAGGACCTCTAATCTTAAACGGTGTATTTATTTGTATTGATCAAATCAAATAATGATGACATCTAAATCACTACTTTTTTAATCAGTTCAAATTCCTTGTTAATACATTTGTTAGCACATAAACATTGTTGCTGCTAGTTGATTATGGGTTTTTCATATATTTCCTTTCTAGTTTTTCATTCATAATCATTTGAATCTATTCCCTGCACTTTTGGCTTGGTGTCAAGCAGTCTTTTCTATTGACTGCAAAAACCATGTTTAAACTTGTGCATTAATTAAATACCAAAATTAAAGATGGTAATCACTTTTTTTTTATGATGGATGATTAATTAAATTCATACAATTAATCTATAATATGTTTCCCTAAGCAGGTACTAGAAACAACTGATGAAATTACTGTCCCCTTAAAGGAATTGATATGGAGTGGGTTGAAGTTACTGGACCCCAACCTTGGTTAGAAGCAAGTTATGGGACTTTCAAAAAGAAGGGTGAAAAAAAAAATAGTAATAATAATAATAATAAAGACTAATATCTTTACGAAGCAAAAAGCTTCAATGAATGGAAATTAATTGGCAAATTAAATTATTACTTTTCGATATCTTAATAATTATAAGGAGTACTTATGGTATCTGAAAAGAAAAGGGACTGTAGCTAAAGGTGATGTTTTCTAGTATTAATTGGTGGTGGTGGTAAACTAGTAGCAATCTAGAATTAGGTGCCAAATGATATATATTTTGGGTAGTTAGTGGTTGTAATTAAACATGGGACTGTAAGCAACAAGGTTGGAATGGAACATTGTTTTTCGTTTCTTTTTTATTTTTGTTTTTGTTTTTGTTTTTTGGGGTAATGAGAACATTGGTTATATGTATTCTCCATCATATATAAAATATATGATTTGGACAATGGACTTGTATAGTCGCATATACTTTGGAAGGATTTAATGTGCTGCACATGACCTGCAACTTGATGTTTTATATTTAATTAATGATACCCCTTGAGAACCAAGAGATATAAATTACATTTTATTATATGGTAAGCAATAGTAATTTTTTTGATAAAGTAAAGACAATATTTTTAATGATACTCAAATTCATATGGAAATCATAGAAATAGAAATATTGAAACAGTTGTAGAAATCGTTTTTTGTCGGTACGTAGAAATTTTTCATTAATATAGATAGAGAAATATGAACAATAATTGTGTTTTAATATAAGTAATTGGTATTTATCTATAAAATTCCTTACCGACTTACTGTTTATTTTGTCTCGAGCTTTTTATTTATTTATTATTATTTGAAAAATATATTGTCTCGAGTTACTGTTGGTTCATGGGTGCAATGTATATTACATTGTTTTGTTTTCTAACTCATTAATTAATATTTTGTCATAAATTCATAGATTCTACCAATGAAATAAATACTAATAGAATATATAGGATGAGTGATACTTATAGGACCACAACTTAATTGACTTCAAAACTCTGCGTGTGTGTGTGTGTGTGTGTGTGTGTGTGTTTTTTTTTTTTTTTTTTTTTTTGGGGGGGGGGGGGGGCATGTTCAAAACTATGAGTTAATAATCATCATTAATTTTTTTTTTAATATCACTAAAAATGAAATAATACCAGAGATACTGTGTAATCTGTTAAATTATCTTAAAATGAGAAAAGAAAAAATCCATAGCATTATAGTATATTATATATCCATATAAATGTTATGTATGTACATATTTTAATTGTTAGAAATATTATTTAATAATTATAATAGAAAACATGATGAAATGGTAAATGTTAACTAGTGTGACACTCATAACATATATTACCTGTGTATGTTCTCAACATAACTTGGAAGATAGTTGTGAGAACGGGACTTATATATAGCTATTGCATTTTGTAACTAATTATGTGTGATTGATATACTAAATCATAACTTATGACAACACCATACATTACACTCCACTTACTATTCATATTGCAAACTGAACACATAAGGTGTTGCCAAAATTACAACCTGCAAATATTGGCAATATGTAAAAAGAACTTTGTACATGATTCCAAAGTTAAAAATCTGCAAATTTATCAGTCTTTTTTGGGGAACATATTAATTAATATTTTAATCTTCAATGTCCTACCACAAGATGGGCTACCTACCCATTAGAATTTTTTAAAGAAACTTAAATAGAGTTTCTAAGAGATTATATATGTTCGTAATAAATATATATATATATATATATAAATATAGATATATGTATGAAGGCTTAGTGTCAACGGAAACCCAACAAAGTTACAAAAATAGAAGGATCACTAACACAGAGGCTGATCATGTTTATCTTTGCATCACCATTATTGTTGATTTGTCTTCCACAATTATTGTTGAAGTTATTGAATCTATCTCTCTTCTCCCCTACAACCTACGCTCAAATGCACATATATATATATACACCGCTACTCAACTTCAATGTTTCATTAATTATATTGTTTATAAATTATAACAGCATAATTAATAGGCTAATAGACAAGCTAATTATAAAATTTAGACTATTTTTTTATAGCATCCAATCCTTTTTGGATGTTTATAGAATCCTTTTGTTAGATAGAATATAGATGGCTTAATTGACTGGTTAACGGACCACTATTATGTTGCTTTCTTCACATCTCTTAATCAATCAATATTATTGCTTCTGTTCATTGATGACAAAATTTTCAACCCATTACGTGAAAGCCAGAAAAGGGCTTATAGCAATTTCTAACTTTTCTCAATATATTTGAACTTCATAAATGTCAACCCTGTTATATAGCAGGTAAAATTAAAATGTACATTAATTTTACATCCATTATTGTTTTTTCCTTGGTGAATATCTTTTACTAAGCAAATGAATTAACCAAGTCATATCGATTGTTTTGTTTCTATACGTTAAAGATACAGGAAAAGCAACTAGTCAAATTCACGGATAGATTAGTACATTTATTTGCTAATCCGTCCTCATTTCTAAATAATTTAGTGATGACATTTTATTTAATTTCAGATCCGTACATCCATCGCCCTTAAAGCCTATGGTTAAAATAATTGAATAGTTTCTTCTATATTCTCTTCCTTTAGAGCATCCAAAATAGGCCATATAAAATAAATAGCATATTTTCAATAAAGAATATCTTTTTTTTATAAATAGTAAAATTTTGATTTGCATTCCAGCAATACTTCTTTTATTCTTCTTTTCTCTAAAAATGTTTATTGTTCTACTTATATTTACTCTTTTTTTTTTCATATAAATTATCTTTCAAATATTATATAGTGACATGAGAATTTATGCTATATTGAATTCAATTAATATGATATTGTAATAAATAATAGATTTGGTTCTCTGCATTTACATTTAGAGAGTCAAAACTACTTTTTTATAATAAAAAATTCACATAATAATTTTTTTTAAATGTTAACTCTTTAAAATATAAACTATGATATAAATATAAAATCTTTAAGGGATGCTGAATTCTTTATTATTATTATTATTATTATTGTTGTTGTTGTTGTTGTCAAATAAAATTGACTCGGCAGATAAAACACTCACATTTATATTCAAAAGGTTATGGATTTGAATATCTAAGATGTAAGACCAATCTTTATAATTTGAAAGGTCATGAATTCAATATTTAAATTATCTTTATTATGGCTAGAGATCAAACTTCAATCACATTTGTAAAATCTACAAACTCATAAGCATTCTCTGTAGAAATTGGAAGCTTCAAGGTACAAAACTTCATATAAATATATACAAACTCATAGTTTTGATATGGTAAAGGGGACTTTGAAAAACTGCTTCCATATACATTAGATCTTATTTCATATCATTTCTATACATACTCATTTATGGATATATAGAGATCTAAGCTCACATAATATCAACATAATGGCTTCACCTATCTACCAAGAAGTAATGATTTTACCATCAAGATTTTTTAAAATTTATTATTTTATTACTTTAAAGATTGAGATTTGAAAATATATAAATAGTTATTTAAATCAACATAGGATTTATTTTGTCCAAATATAATTGTAGTATTTCACTTATAAATTCATATGATCGTTGATGCATTTTTAAATTTCGTTTTAAAGCAATATAAAAAAAATATCATGTAATATGATGTGAACCTCTCTGCTGAATATAGGGATATATTAATTGATATTCATAACATTACATTTGGTGATATAGTTGGTTAACTAATTATAATATCCCCTTCATTCATTATTTACAATACATATAGAACAGTGCTTCTTTTAATTCTTTATCCACACCAGGTCTATGATCTTTAAGAAATCGACTTCTGGTTCCCAAAAAAATTGATGCTCTTGGTTCAGTTTATTTATATATACTGTACTTACTACTTATTGATTAAACTCTTCCCGGTTTCACAAAATTAATTGTTTCTGGAGGAAGTAGGCAAAGATTCAGAGCTCAGAGACTTAATAAAGCTATGGCCTACCTTACAGCTCATATTTTTTGGCAAGTTTGTTTATATATGAATCTGTTTCCGTGGAGTGGTGGATAAGCCATAGCTATAATTTCATTTCAATTTTGATGTTCCAACTATTAATTGAACTCGACAAATTTTTGCCTCCTCTACATCAAATATTTCGCTGGATTTTCATATATGTATACAGAGAGTTAGTGGAAAAATTTTCAGGTTTGCGAACAAATTTCCAAGGATGTAAAATATGTCAAATCCGAAAATTAATGTTGATTTGGAAACGGCGAACAAATTTCCAAGGGTACGCAAATATGTCACATTGAAAAATTTGAGTTGATTGGAATCGGTGATAAATGCAACAACTTACAGGCAAAGCAAGAATATATATCGCTTGAAGCGAAAAAGAAAAAAAAAAAAATTGAATATATATGGCAGTCTTCTTCAAAGTCCCATCAAATTCATGGAAGTTGTCTGTTTTTTCAATATAAAGGTCCTCTTAATGATACCTTTTTTTTTTTTTTTGGCTAAAGTCCTCTTAATGATACCTTACATTGCAGTGAACCTGGAAGGATATTCAATCATATATAACCTATAGATTTAAATACATATTTTAGGGGTGGAAATTGATTTCAACAAAAAAGAAAAGGAAAAAAAAAAGACAAAGTTTAGGGGGTGACACTTTCTGGTGGGTAGGTCAACAATAAAATCCTTTTACCACATGGAACACTTAATATCTGTCAACTTGAAACGTATCTTTAGCTATTCCAGTGCGTGTGTTGGAATATTATTATAATTAAAATTTCTTTTAATATTCAGTTAATTTGTTAGTAGTTTTTCTAGTAAAAAGAAAATAAACTAAATGATTACCACATAATTCAAGAATAATCATGTCTTAAATAACGTTTATATTGTAGATGAGTAAAAATACTCTTATTAGGAGAAGATCCCCATTCATAATGTTCTTAATTTTAGTATTCAATCATGGAGTACGTATTTTTTTAACCTCTACAATTTCAGTAAAAAAGTAATATGACAAACCATATAAACTGGTGTGTAATTATGAATTAATTTGAAACACAGAATTTCTTTTGTTACTTGCATAATCATTCAATTATTATGACCCAAATCAAATACTCTAGAACCCCTTCGTCAATGAGACCATGATATTGTCGTCATTGAAGATGGAGAACCAGGACAAAATAGCATTTCTCCAGTAATTTAATGCAGATTTCAACATCCTAATCCTCTTTATCACCCTTTTTCTGGTTGCAGATATCTACTCCATCTCCATCTGTATAATCATTTGTATACATTAATAATGATATTATATGTATGCATACATAGCAAGGTGTCTCATTCAGTTTATCATAGTGGAACTTGGAGGATATTGATCTCTTTGCTGGTTTTTCACAAATTGTCTGCTTAAGTCCCTACATTTCTCATTAGATCCATCACCTATCCATACAGCCCATGAGTCCAAAATGTTCAGTAAAATACTTTTCCATGTTTGGCTAAGGATCATGAAACATCGGTCCCTATTAATCAGGTTTCATGATTGGGAAGTTTTCTGATAAAATAGGGTAATATCTACATTCCAAATTAGAGATAGAAACCCAGATGGGCCCCATTGTCTGGATTCCAACAATCATATTAAATGCCTAGGACCCAGACAGCAAATTGAGAGGCTGAGTTGTGCAGCATCAAAAACTTAGCCAAGTTAGCCCATGCCAATCTGCCCCCTCAAATAAGCATCTCTAATTCAGTGGCATCCCTGTAATATCAGCTTTCCAAAAGGAGGAAAATGAACAATATAAAAACATGTGAGAGTGTACACTGTACACTCTCACATGTGTTGGTGATTTCACATGCATAGTTGTGATTTAGACTTGGAACCAAGAAAGATGCCTTGCATCTAGCCTTTTTCAATGAAGAGTGTATGTTTCATTCATCTTTATAAGTGCAACAAATCACGAAACCCATAAAAGAGAGTAACATTAATCCTATTATCCATCATTACCCACCAGGATATGCAGCCTGGATTTAACTAATGGCCCATTTAGCGTCGAAGAGTATTGAGAAATGATGAATATTTCTAGCAAGATATGCTTTGAGAAGATGAGATGTTCTGTGCCACTTCCTTGGTAAATGAATGACATCCACATGATTCTACTGTATACGGCTCAAAATCCATCATCTAAATTGAAGATTTCGGCAAACAAACTCTCTAATTCCCATTCAACTCTGAGTGAAGTATCTGAGGACCCTGCAAACAAAAAGACTGACTATTACAAATAGCAGTACTTAAGCAAGAAACGCATGACTAAGATATTCTTAGTTACTTTTTCATTTTTCAAGTCTTTTGCATGCACTTTAGAGTTGAGAACCTATATTTTTCACTAATTGATCAAGACATATCCATATTATTATATTAAATAGCTATTGGCTAATAGATCAACTTCCTCATAATCCTTGATATGGCAAGTGCAGTTCATCAAGAGATAGCTATAATATGTCCTAAAATGGAGTGAAATTCCATCCCCATAATGTGAGAAAGAGGCATCACGGATTGAAAATCCAGGCTCATCACAAGAATAAACCTGAGTTTCTTATTCATTAAGAGGATGGGGTTTTACAACAATTTCGGTTCTTAAACCTAAAAATACTAGTCAAATGATACATGGCATGCTGGAATCTAGCACAGAACATGGTAGCAATTTCAGTTGTAAGTTTTACAATGTAGAGAATTTTAGATAGCTAAAGAGAGAATACTCTAGAAATCGGGTGCTTTAGTTGAATAAAAGATAAGTGATGCCGATATATCCTCATAAACACTAAGATCCCAGAAACAAAACATCCTGGAAATGGAGATCCCTAAATGGAATAATTTTAGAATTTGGTGGGAACAAAATTGTCTTTCCCATCCAAATGGAAATTATTTATATTGATTTGTTACAATTGAAACCAGCAACTATAATTAATGCTTTACCTAATGAGATAGTATATGAGCAAAAAAGAAACCACAAAGCTTGCTGCCAGTCCACACATTCTCCGGTTTGTTTTTTTCTCAAATACCTGCATAACAGCAACTTAACCAAACTCAGCTGCATGCCAACAGATAACAATGAGGGATGTTAACAGATGAATATAGTGTACTACCATCTTGAACCGATCCATGGTTCCACTCATAATACCTCTTGATGCGTCCATGTCATTTCCCTGATTTTACAGCATGATCAAATCAGAAAAATCATTGTACAAATTTTTAATTGCAAATCATTTTAAGCAACAAGAATGCCTGAATTAAAAAACTGAAACCTACACACCGTTCGGTCAAGCAATCGATTATGACTCTCCACCTCATCATGTATGTCACCTGTTAACTGTCAGTAAATAAATAAAGCATTAATTCTTTGCCTTGAATGTAGAAGTATCATTTCCACATAATAAGATTAAACTCACAACCAGCCCAAAAACAACCCAACAATATTGTAATTACATAATTCAACTACTACAACTCCATATTAGCTTCCAATAACACAAACAATTCCCAGCAAATGTCAGCAAGTTTTCACTATTGAGCCCCACGAAATATATATGCATGATACTAACTACATAAAAATAGCTTACAGTGATGTCGACAGCAAAATTAGAGACTTTCATACACTTACTGGCCAGGCATTTAATGGAGATGATAAATGAAATGAAACATCACGGAGAAGGCAACCTTAAAGAAGGGTAGATGCCCCTAAATGCCATCAAGAATACGCAAGCTTGCTTATGCATATAGATAAGTTGTTTTTACAAAATTTAGTGTACCAGAGAAAATATGAATGATAGGATGATTATTTTACACTAAAAACAAAAATGATGCACAAGTCCAGAGATGACTGGCCAAAGATACCAACACTGTCCATAAGAGCAGAAGATATCACACTTGAGAAATATACAATCTATGAAATGATTCCTCATGTAATAGCATGTAAAATTTACAACTACATGTAAAGAGATATACAAATATTTACTTCTAACGCAAAAGGAATAAATCCATTGTTTAAGTAACAAGACAGGATCTTCTGAGATGGAACTCACTTTCTTTAGAAAAGTAACTCTTTCATGCAGACTTTCAGCAGCTTTGTCATTGTCACGCTCATTAATGTCACGGGAGTAAGAGGAGCTGGTTCTAAGACCTCCTTCCTCAAGATCATCAAAGAGAGCTGCCCTGGAGGAACGGCTGCACAAAAAAGAGAACATTTTACAAAATTATCAAATCCCAATAAGAGGGTGTAGCTTTTCTTTTATTTTTCGGATTTTTTTATCTGGAGACCAGGAGATAAGCAACAAGGAATTTTGAGAATCATCATTTTTCATGAACTCCTTGGCCAGTATAGCTTGAAGCGGGCCTAAAGAAAAACCCTTAACTTAAAGAGAAAAGCAATGAAACTCCACGGAATAATTAATAACTAAAGAGGAAAAATAACAGTACAGACCTATCATCATTTGTTATAAACTCTTGCATTGCAAACACATAATCAATAAAAAAGTTCAGACATTCTAAATATCGGAAACCCCTCACGTTTCTCACGCTTATAGTTGTCTGCATGGTACAAATATGTTCTAGCACAAAATTAATCCAACGCTCTCTCCTTGCATAATTAACCAAGATTTAAGCATTGGCCGAATTGCAGACTTCAAGCTCGTACATTGTGTAATAAAAAAGATTATTTTCATCGAAATCCATTGAAGTAAACCATAAATTTAAATGCAAAAAACCAAAAACCTGCAACTGCAATAGTTCCACCAAATTAAGAATATATATACAGCATTAAACATGGAAAAGTGATGACTAATTGACAATTGAACTCTGATCACAGAAAATATATAAACTAAAGAAACCGCTTGAAATGCAAATCTTACTAAATATAAAGATTACCTTCTGTAACTCATTGCTCAATGAAGAGATTTTCCCAGATTCAGCGTTATTTTCGGTCTCCAACATTCGAATTCAGAGAGTTCACCGAAAATCGGCGACGGTGCTGATGAATTCAATCTTTTAAATGGTACGTTTGGTTGCTGAGATAATGTAGGAAAAGGAAAATTTTAATAACCGCTTCGAATTCCGTTGAGGATCCAAATGGGAAAGAAACCCCAAAAAAATAAAAATAAAAATATTCGAGAAAACAAAATGGAAATTGGAAGGGTACCCAATGAGAAGGACTGGGAACTCGATGAACATCCACGTCAGCTCCATAAATTATTAAAATAATAGAGACAAGTCAGATGCAGACCCAATGTTTGGGCCTTCGAACTAGGTAGCCCAAAGTAAGCCCGATTGATCCGTGGACTTTAGACCTGCATTGGACCAAATTGTTCATTATGATGGGGCCGCTTATTTTTTTTTTTAAAAAAAAGATGGGCCCGCTTAGCTTACTTCTTACTATTATGTCGAGCTTTTTTTTTTTTTTTTTTTTTTTTAATGAGATTATTATTGTTATTGCTTCAAACATAAAAGAAAGCCATAATTTGGTTTTCTCTAAATAGTTGCACAAATAGTTGGAAACTTATTCTTATTTGTTTTTTTTTTTTTTAAAAAAAAAAGGAAATTCAAATGGCTAGTATCATTAGGTTATGGTATTCAATTAGGATTTTGTTATATTTTCTAAGTGCACATATATAACATCATTATTCAATAATATTATCTAAAAGACTAAAACACATATAAATTAAGAAGACTTTGATTTTATTTGTACAAATATCTATATATATATATATAACATGTAAGGTAACAAGAAATTTTATTTCAAGTAAATTTATTTGTTCATTATATCAATTTTCTGAAACTATTTTCATTTGGATTTTATATCAAATTTCTTTGTTTTATTTTATTAATATAATCTACAATAAATGCAAAACATAATTCATCATCCTGTGTTTTGAGTAAATAGCTGGACCCAACTTAATTCGATCCATCATTACCCATGAATAAATAGACCCTTCTCATTTGGGTTACAACACGAAAACAATATACAGAGTACAAAAAGTAAAACCCATTTGTTGGTAAATACAAGTGAGACCAATTTGAAAATTTGAACAGTTCCAAACAGGGTACAATTTCTGTTGAGAATGGTTGATTTTAATCATGTGAGCTCCTTATAAATGACTGCAACAGAAGTGACTATTGCTCGAAACAGCCTCACTCACTTTAAATTCAATGGTTGGACATTTCATATAAATTGAAGGCTCTTTTAATGCCACACTCAATGCCCTCATCTACCCACCAGTTTAATGTCACATGACAGCCAGCTTTCCTATTGGATGTAGCTGTAAAATCCTTATTCATTGTTTGTGCCTCACTGACATACCATACCCCTTATGATCAAAGTCCCTATTTTCTCAGTTTTGTGGAATAAAAGCTTTTTTACCTCCATGGAAAATACCAAAAATGACAGTATGGAGGGAGGTTAACAAATCCACTTTGACCCTGCTCATTTTCCCTAAAAAAGAAACAATCAAAAAAGCAAGCTGTTTTACAATGTATATAAACCTGCAAAATTTTCATTTCATACACAGAAACACTTGAAGATCCTGTTTCCACAACTTTTTTCACACCTCCAGCAAAAAAAGGGGATAGAACAGAACTCTTATGCAATTCATTTTGGTTATGTTGTAAATCTGGAAGAATATTAGAAACACAATTCAATTGAAGATGCAATTTTAAGTTTACAAGCCCATCTAACAAAAGATTTGCCAACTATTTAAGTTTCAATAACACTCTGGCAAAACGTAGAGTCACCAAATGTGTATACAATTATTGCCTGTTCTGCAATTTATAAAGACACTGTCAGGGGTATTACATCAGCAGTGAAATACTCTCAGTATTACACTCTTACCACACTGGTGTCATTGTAATTCAAAACACAGATGGGTCTAATATAGACCTCAGAAAACAAATAATATAATAAATTACCCATAATAAATACCCATTAAAATCTCACAGAACTGTATCCTGTATTTTCTAGTTCCACAATAATCATAATTTATAATTAAAAGAGAACCTCAATAAAGAAATGACAAATAATGGGTATGTGAAAAAGGAAAAATTGATTGTGGGATGGACTTCAGACCATAGATTTTGTGATTTTCTATCTTTGATAGAGAAATCAATACAGATAATATGATTTAGCTTTAGCTAGGTGATCTAGACACATGATTACCTTCCCATATGATCATAGATACTAGATACAATGAATAAATGCCAAAGCAAGGAACTATATTACAAATTAAAAAGCTGGTCCTCACCCAACAAATATTTAAATAAAATAAATAAGATGTCAGTAGCAGAGACCCAGTGATGATACCTAGGCCTAAATTAACATGAATATTTGATTCCTTGTTTAAAACAACAAAATAACCATGAATGTTCAACTTTGCGGCAGCGTAATTGTCAATTCAATAACTATAGACCACATCACGGACCATTGTGAGTTACATCTCCACTGAAGGAGATCTGAGAAATGGAATTTGTAGTATAAGACAAAATGAACCAAGTACAAATGCTTGCTTATCAAGTCAATATGCATTTTGTTTGAGTAAAAACAGTATATTACTCCAAGTTCATGTACCAAAACTATTATCTAAGGGGTAATTTATGCAGAAAAGTTCTGAACTTTAATGATGCTTGAAAGTGAAGCCAATATGCGTTCAAAAGACTAAGTTCATGTTCCGCTTCATTTCCAAAGAATCACATTGCAATCGAAAAGGAGTCCCCTACTCTAAACTGCATCTATACTAAAATTCGTCCTAATAAATGTAACATGCATCTAAAACTTCTATGACTTTCTTTCATGGTCTAGCATACATCCCATAAACTACCATTTGGACAATAGGATATCACAAATGCAAATGTTAGAAAACCAGTTTAGAGTCAAGACCAGGGAATGCATGAAGGAACCGTCCGCGATTAGCAGATATTAACATTAGCCATTTTCATTGTAAAATCAAACTCTGCATTAAACTATAAACTGCAAAAGTTGCATAGATATTTCGAAAAGAAAAAAGAACTACCAGCTGTACACGAAGATATGTACAATCTACAGAAGAAAAATACTCATTTTTCCACAGACAATTGGAATTATGTACTTTTAATAAGTTAAAACCTCCCATACCTTGCAATGAATTACATTAATCAACTCAATTCTTGAACAACATCTCTTCACTTTGCAAAGCTCAGATATTCACATCCTATTATATCTTTCTTCATATAAGTATATTAGTAAATCAAGAAAAATGCTTTACCACCATCCTCATCAACCCAACCAATATTTGTAGTCAATTAACAAAAGCAGCTCTGCATTGCAATTGCCACTCCAAGCAATCTTCAAAATCGAAACTGCTCGCACAATCCAACAGTGCATTTTGCTGTTGTTCATAACGACATATATAATTTAACCCAATAAGAAGCCGGCATATCGCTGCCTCGGTCTTTTCTCGATCAGCAAAGTACAATGTCTGAAGCAGTAGAACATTTGTCCGAGTAACAATTTGCTGCTGCTCATAATTACGTTCACTTTGCCATCTGATCATATTATGAGCCAATGGGGCAAGCCACTTCAATATGCCATCAAGAGTCTCTTTCCAATCGTGCGCGAGTGGCGCATCATATATTGCAAGGTTCTTGACATAAGACTTGAGATTAGCCTTGAGAGACAATCTTAAACTAGTTGGTAACATCTGATAAAGATCGTCCCTAGCTTCCTCACCAACAAGATGAGGGTAGCGAAGCAACTTCTCAATGACAATTATGACATTGGCATAATGCAAAGCCAAAGCAGAACCTCCCACAGTTGAAGGAGGAGCATAAACCATTAGCCTACACTTAGGACCAAACCCTGCACCATTCATCACTACACCGGATTTGGATTGTGTCTGATCCCCACTGAAAGGAATACCTATTTGGGCTCGATTGATACAGACAGAATGATTCCTTTGCTCTCTCCTTGAACCACCATTTGCAACACCGTAACATTCTGAAATTCTTGTACTTCTATCTTCATGATAACCACCACCATCATCACCATCAAACTTGGAGACTGAACTGCTTAAACTAAGGCATTCCATGAAAAGCCTTCCAGGGCTAGTTCCACAAGGGAAGTTAAAATCCTCAGCTCGCAACAAAGCCAATTCGCCTTTACGAGATTCAAGTTGAGGCTTAAAACTCGACCCCCTTTTGAGCTGCATAACAGCTTTCTCAACAGGTCCTGAATGAAACCCATCACCTCTACTGAGAACCCTCTTCAATGGCGGTTCAGAACCCACCTGAGAATGCCTCCGCAAATCAACCTGACTCGAAACTTGACCGTACTCATCCTTCTTAGGAGTACAAGAACCTTCACTATTTAGGAGGCCAACTTTACACATCTTCAAGGCAGAGTCTCCAAACGCAGCACAAATCCTAGCATAGACCGTACAGACAGTCCTTGCCAACAATTCGACAACCTTATCATATGTCTGGTTCCAAAGCGAAATCTCCCTAAGATGTCTCACATCTTGCTTCTGCCATATCAGTTTCTGCTCAAAAGCTCTGCGGCTCTCCTCGTGCTGGTTGTTCTGAAACTTCTTCGTTGCTTGCTCCAATTCATTCAGAACCTCCATTTCGCTGTACAAATTCGACGTGGAGTTCACGTACCTCTCCATCTTCCTCACCATACTCTCCATATCCTTCACCAAAAAACCCAACTCTTTCACATCGATTACACCGCTCACAACATCCGAATACACGTGCTCGAACCCTTGCAAAGCCGGTTCGGCACATTTCTTGCCCAGCCTAGAAACCACCGCGGCGACCCGGTTCAGGTCGTCGAGTTTCTCGACGAGAGCGAGCTCGAGAAGGTAGGACTCGTCGGAGGAGACTAGATTCTGAACGCCCTGAGAGCTCAAGATCTCATTTTTAAGCTTGGAGATCTCGGAGTCAGTCAAGGACTTGTAGAGGTACACGGTTTTGGACATCACATTAGCAACCTCGAAAGAGAGAATTCCTATACTCTGCTTCTTCTTTTGGAAATTTCTGCTATCTGGGTTTTTGGGGTTGTTCTTCTTCTTTGAAGGTTGGAGAAGAAAAGCGTGCTTCAGATTGGCACTGACTTGGTTCCCCATCTTCAAAATCCAAGGCTCTGCCACCATTTCTACAGCAGCAAAACAGCTTCAAAAGACAAAAACCCACAAGATCCGGAGCTCAAAAAGAATGGGTTTATCCGAGAATCGCAGTAAATGCGAAAAGATAGAATCTTTGTCGGATTTGGAGCTAAGTTCTTGATGATTTTGAGATTTCAGCAACATCTGCAAAATACCCATTAAGCATGAAGTGGTCAAAGCTATGAATTTTAACTCGGAACGTGCAAAAAACTATATATACAATCATCAATTAGTACCTGGGATTGTGCCCAAAAAAGCTGAAAGAGGACGAACAGAGGGAGAGAGAAGGAGAGTTGGCGTGGGGAAGCAAAGCCCTCGCGTGCGAGAGG